>NC_056732.1:254132844-254237844 GCF_019279795.1 Protopterus annectens
ACCTCATACATTTATTGGTGTAACAGGGTTTGTTGTGACATATGTCTTATGAGGGATATGAAGTCAGTAACTCTCATAGCTGTTACCATATACTGACTGCAATCCTCAGACAATGCTACTGCATTTCTAAAGATATGTAATCTGTGAGTAACACAACACACATAAGACTCCAAACACTGGCCAGTCTGCAGATAGCCCTACAGGTGGGATTTTCCTCAATCACATAACACTGTCATGACAGGTGTTATATCATGTAGACCAGCCATATCTACTCAAACCCTGTTAAACCAACATTACTTCAAATGCAGAAGAGCAAGACTTACATTCTGTAGTCATGTCTGGAACATCCCCCTCCTGTTTGTTGGCCTGTCTCCACAGTGTATGTTGTAAGAGGTATATCCCACTACCCTGTGTGATGCTGTTTGCCAAACACAGATATGAAGTCCTGCTCATCACAGTGAATGAAAAGGGCCAACATCCACATGATGTTCCTAGTTATAAGAATGTGTTTCCATGCAAATGGCTATGGGAATGTTACCACAGCTGTTCCACCTGAAATCAGCTAGTGGGGGACTGCAATTCGTGCACAGGCCATCAGCTGATCATGAGCATCACTTACAAAACACAAGCTGCTGCCTAAGCAAAGCAGGTGTATTTCTCCACATTCACCAGAGAGGGAGTGAGAAAGACAGACAGAGAAAAAGTAGGAAAGGGAGGGGATAGGAGAGTAAAAGCTAAGCATGTTTGTCACACACTTACCAGTACGGGGTTTCAAACTCCTACCTGACTATGCATTGCTATTACATTTCTATACAGTTATTGCATGCGCCACAGAGCTTACATGTTGAAGAGCTGTCCAAAGGTATATTTGAAGTGAGTGACATCAGCAACAGTGATAAGGGGGGAATAAGGTAGGTGTAGTACATGTGCCTGTCCACAAGAACATGTATCAAGGATGACACAGCCACACTCTTTCTGGGACTCACACACATTATCTCAGTTGGCAGGGTCAGGATTAGAATTCCTAACTAAATAGTTTGCTACAGTACAGTATTATGCAGGTATCGCATGCACCATAGAGGTTATCAGGCTTATATATGGGAAAAGGGTACGTTAAGGTGACTGACATCAGAAGGTATGCTTCAATAGGGCAATGGGAGGTGTAGTGAGTGTGAATGGCTTCCAAATCATTAATCTCCACACACACACACACACACACACACACACACACACACACACACACACACACACAGGTTTTCCAGTATTGACGTGTATGAGTTCATTGCTTCACATGTGTGTAGTGGTTGACTGTGCCAGAAGGCTGTACAAGGCAAGGCAAAGAGTATACCTTGGCATCAGGCCACATGACAATGGTCTACAGTGTGGCTCAGGGGTGTAGTCTCTGAATTGGCCCACATAGATGGGTATTGTATTCACCATCCACTCATCTGGGTTACTATTGTGGGTGGCCAGTGCTGTACAATGCTTGCCATGTATATGTTCTATATTCCATAACATGAGCAGTGTCTGGGATGTGCACATGTCACACATGCATGTTCTGTGACATGTGGAAGTGTACCTGGGGTGTCTGGGGCATGTTATGTGGATAGATTCTTATCATCTGATGTGGCATTCCTGACCTCATGAGGTGAAAACTGGCAATGGAACTCAAATTGACCCTCGCCTACATTAACAGCATGATACAGGCACCTACGTTGACAGCATAATACAAGTATTCACTGGTGTTAGTGGCATTTGTCCATACAGGGCATGTGTATAAGGCATGGTATTTCCTTTGTGGGTTACATTTGCTGACTCTACAGTTGTTGCAGGTGTCCAGTGGGGATCATAGCAAAGGACCACTGTATGCAATTATTTGCCTATTGTAGGGATGGGACAGAGTGACATGTCCTCTGTAGTCCACTGCAGTCATGTCATGGTTACTATCTGTGGGCAATATGCAGGAAACTACCAACATAGGAGTTGTTGCCTAGCCAAGTGTGTTTGTGTATGAGACATGGGTGGAGAGTGTTCTCTGGGTAATATAAGGGTTACCTATATTGTTCCCCAATCCATAATGTCACATGTAGGGGTATGGGTTGTCTACACCAGGCTCTCTGCTGTTTGATATCTGTTTTCCTTGTAAGGTGGACATTGTGACATATAATAGGCCCACCATATAAGAAATTTGCAAAACCAGCTACACAATGAGTCATGTTATTACACAATCACAACTACCTCCACACACGATACTGATGACAAACACACACACAGAGTCTCACAGTTGCCATGTCTGAGATCAGAACTCCTACCAAACTAGTACATTACACTATAGTATTACACAGTTATACCACATGCCAAGGAGCTTACAGATCTATTCATAGGTTCATAGGTTCATACTAGGCTATCTGCCCGAGGGCATTTTTTAGCCTAGCCAGAGTGTGTGTGGCTTTCACCACCCCTTAGGATGAGAATACTATACCCATTAGTTTGCTGTGCCTCTGTCCAGCAGTGATACAGAGATGATTCCCAGAGTAAACCTATGATCTCCCATCCACTCGTCAAGATTTCTCTTGAACTGAGTCAGTGAGGGGCTCTGCCTCACATGGACTGGGATTCTGTTCCATAGTGTAGGGAGTCTCTGGGTGATGAATCTGTCCCTCCAGCACGTCCTATTTATATCCGTGTTGAGGTTTAAGTCTCTTGCTCTCGTGGCTCTGGTGGATTTGGATTTTTTGAGGTGGAGCATGTCCATTAATTCCGGGTTGGACATGGCCTTGTATGTCAGGCACAGATCACCTCTGAGCAGACGGTATGCGACTGAATAGAGCTGGAGTTTCTTCAGTCGGGCATCGTATGACATATGTTTGATCCCCTTTATCCTTTTGGTGAGGAACTTTTGGGGTCTTCCCAACTGCTGCAGGTGTCGGGTAAGGTACATTCCGAATGGGGCATTGTACTCAATCATTGGTCTGATAAGTGAAGAGTACAGGGGTACAATGACCTCTCCTGATCTGGATGTGAATCCCTTCATGATCAGGTGGGCAATGTAGAAGGTCTTCCTAACCACTTTGGCAATGTGAGTGTCAAAAGAAAAGCCAAGTTCAAGAGGCAGGATCTGCCCTTGACAAAGCCAAATTGGGTAGGATCCAGTGTCTGTAGGTCCCCAATGTCTTTATTTATGAGTTCCATTATGATCCTCTCCATAGCTTTGCAGACAAGGCTCGTCATTGCCAAAGTGGTTAGGAAGACCTTCTACATTGCCCACCTGTTTGAATTATTCTTTCATAAAGGTATATTTCAAGGTGAATGACATCAGCAGACTTGCCAAAGAATGACAATGGAATTTGTAGTGACTGTGAATGGCCTCAAAAACATTGGTCCCAACACAGGTAAATGACCACACACACAGAGTCTCACAGTTGCCATGTGTGGGATTAGAACTCCTACCTAACTAGTACATCACACTATAGCATGATGTAGTTATAGCGCACGCCACAGAACTTACAGGGATATTCCTTCACCAAAGGTGTATTTCAATGTGAATGACATTAGCAGGCTTGCCAAAGTAGGGAAATGGAAATTGTAGTGACTGTGAATGGCCTCAAAAGCATTGATCCCTCCACAGACAAATAAAAAAGCAGAGTTTAACAGTTGCCATGTCTGGGATTAGAACTCCTATCTAACTAGTACATCACACTACAGCATTACACAGTTATAGCACACACCAAGGAGCTTACTAGTTGATTCTTTCCCCAAAGGTGTATTTCAAAGTGAATGACATCAGCAGGCTTGCAAAGTAGGGCAATAGAAAATTATTTGACTGTGAATGGCCTCAAAAGCATTGATCCCTACACAGACAAACAAACACACACAGAGTTTCACAGTTGCCATGTCTGGGATTAGAACTCCTACCTAACTAGTACATCACACTACAGCATTATGCAGTTATAGCACGCACCATGGAACTTATGGGACTATGGCTTCCTCAAAGGTGTATTTTAAAGTGAATGACATCAGCAGGTTTGCCAAAGTAGGGCAATGGAAAGTGATTTGACTGTGAATGGCCTCAAACGCATTGATCCCTACACAGACAAACAGACACAAACACAGAGTTTCACAGTTGCCATGTTTGGGATTAAAACTCCTACCTAACTAGTACATCACACTACAGAATTATGCAGTTATAGCACGTGCCACAGAACTTACTGGACGACATCTTTCCCAAAGTTGTATTTCAAAGTGAATTACTTCAGCAGGCTTGCCAAAGTAGGCCAATGGAAAGTGACTTGACTATGAATGGCCTCAAAATCATTGATCCCTACCCAGACAAATAAACACACACACACACACACACACACACACACACACACACACACACACACACACACACACACACACAGACAGAGTTTCACAGTTGCCGTGTCTGGGATTAGAACTCCTTCCTAGTGAGTACTTTACACTACAGCTTTACACAGTTATAGCATGCACCACAGAGCTTATAAAACTACTTCTTCACCAAAGGTGTATTTCAAGATGAATGACATCAGCAAGCTTGCGAAAGTAGGGCAATGGGGAGTGCAGTGTGTGTGAATGGGCCATAAACCATTTATCTGGAAGCATACGCACACAACACTCAGTCACACAACACTCAGTCACACACAGGTTTACATTTAACAGGTATGTGTATACAACTGCTAGATGAATAATGACTTGTACAGTCATGTTACACAGTTATCATAAGCACCACAGACACTATAGTGCTGAGGGATACCAGAGGCAAATGTCTACATTAATTGACATTTGCACATCATGTGGTTTTAGCTAATTGGATGTGTGCTGGGACACATGCCATGTGCATGGACAGGCCTCATGATGGGAGGCTCTTTGTCACTGTCTGTCACTCTCTCCCACACATCTATGTATGTGTAAGCTTGGCCTATTATAGTGTGTCATCCTTGGATATATGTGTGTATTCTTATCCGATGTGTGTGCAAAGCATGACTGGTGTGCATTGTGGAGTGTGTTCACAAACATCTGTGACTGTCAGATATGTATAGTCCTCTGTTGTTGCCAGACATGGGCTTCATTTCTGTAAGTGTGGGAGCATGCCCAGTATGACCTTCTGTACTGAATGTGTGAATCCATTTCAGGTAGGTTGTACTCCAGTGTAGGCCTTTGTGTTATACACCTACACCTAGCAATCTGTTTCTGCAGGATATCTGTAGATCGGTTGACAATTATGGGGTCACAATTGGCAATTGAGAGTGGGTTACTGTAAGTAATTGTGTCTGTGCTGCTTCTGCTACATGGCTTTGGTGTTAGCAGAGATATTCAGACATATGTACTGTTTTACACTGTGATGTTTTATGTCATCAACTACTGTCAGGTATACATATTTGCTTGCAGTAATTTCCTGGGGAACACAAGGTGAATGAAGCTGTGTCCAGTATTGTGGTCTGCAGCCTACACATTCTTGCACAATCATGCCATTCTGGAGGGTAAGCTGCAGACACTTGCTGAGAGGTCTGTGTAAATGGTTCAGCACCTTGGTACAGTGGTAGCTGAGGATCCCATGCTTGTACATTCATCCACGTGACAGTGTGGCCATATCCTGCTGTGACCATGCCTCACAGTTGTACAGATTCACACAGGTTATCCAGAGGCAGGGCTCATATTTCTGGTCATTACCCCTTCACATTGTGGTTTACAAGAAGGTTTGTAGCCACCCATTCCTGTGTTTGCAGGCAGGGATAGTATGTGGACACCGCTAAGTTTCAGACTTCACACACTCCATGGCGTCCATGCTTCCCCCTCTGTTATTCTATCCTCTTCCAAATAATATGCAACCATTATCTGATAAGTTCCCTATAGTTATCACTTCATCCTAGCAGTATTGAGGTGTTGGTCTACAGTTCATGCAGTAGGACATGGTGGACATGCTACTGGGATTTGTCGACATGGCTTTGCATTTGGGTCCTGTGGACTGTGTTATGTTGTTATTTGGGAGTCCATGAGATAACATACATTGGCAGTATGAGTGAGACACAGGCCTTTGACAGAGGACTGTAGGGCATTTGGTAGTGATGCAGGCCATCTGTAGCAGGGTGTTGCATTGTGTCACTTCTACAGTCCTAGGTTGCAAGCCACTATATTTCCCTGGGATGACAGGGTAGGTGTGCAAGGTGTTAATGTCAATAGTTTCTGTCCTTACTGATCCAGTGGTGTGGATGCTGGCAGGGTGCTGCTTACAGCTAGGGACACACCTGACAACTGTACACATTGCTATGACTGTATTGGTAATTCACATACTCCATTTCATTCTGTATTCTGACCTATCATGCAGACTAGAGGCATTATCAGTGTACTACAGTTCTTAGGTTTTATTGACCTACATTTCAGTTTCAGACTTCTTACCCTTCAGAACTAACACCCCACTGCCTCGCCTGTTGTAGTATGTCTGTGTAGATCTGGAGGGGGTCTGTTCTCCATAGTCACCAATCAGAGGCCTTAGCACAGCCTTTCTTTGTGTTTGTTTATGCCTGTCCTGCTGGCTGAGACTGTTATTGGGTATGTGAGCCTCACTGACTTGCATGTGTGTGTCCTATGGACACACATTTGGCCCACCACATGTCCTGCAGTGGGTTTTGTCACCTTGTCTACTACTGGCTACTATGTTGACACCAGTATTTGTTACAAATTTCATGCTGCTGATATAGGTGTCTGATATCTGCTGGCATCCCATTCAGCCACCCGATTCCCTTGCATGCTCACATCCATACCATAGATACAAGGAGCAGAACATACTACTCCATTCAGCAATTGATAGAGAGAGTGACTTACCTTGTGGCTGTGCCAGTACTGAGGATGATGCTGGAGGACTGACTATGTCGGATGCGCATAGTACACTCTCTATACATGGTTAAGCACCGGTAGTGTCATGGTTGGCATCCCTTTTACTGTTTTATGTGAGTCAGAGAGAGGTGTCATTCCCTGGGTTCCTACCATGTCAGTATATGTGCTATGCGTAGCCTCATTGCCAAGGCCAGGGCATACTGGCCACACCTGCTTCTGCCTACTAGAGCAGGCTCAGGTTGTTCCTCCTCGGGGTCACTCTGTGACTGTGCAAGCCTTGGCAATAGTGAGGATCTGTGTGGCCCTGCCTCATGCTGTTCCTGCTGCAGCTGTTTCTGAGGATCACATTGTGTAGCATGGCACATATAATGACTATTTGGGTACATGTAGCTGGTGAGTACTGCAAGGCTCCATTGGATATGTCCAGGCACTGGAACCATGACTTGAGCATCCCAAACACATGTTCTATTATGATTCTGGTCTGTGTGTGTGCCACATTATGGAGTTCTTGTTCAGGTGTGTGTGCATTTCTGATGGGTTTCATCAGCCATGGCTCCAGTGCATAACCAGCATCCCCCACTAGGTGGCCATATGGGATGTCCCCACTGGCAAATCTCTGGTACAGCTGTGTCATATGCCAGATGTGGGAGTCGTGATGTCTTCCAGGGCTGCCAGCACACACATTCATTATAATGCCCTGGGCATCGCACATGACTTGGAAGTTGATGGAGGGGAAGCCCTTGCAGTTTATGTAGACTCTACCCTGCTCACTGGGTGGTGCTTTGATGTGTATGTGCGTGCAGTCTATAGCACCCACTACCTCAGTGTATTCTACTATTTGGTGGAAGAGATGCATATTGTTGGTCAATGCCTCATGGGTGTTGAGGAAATATATGTGCTCACCGGCATATGCTGACATGGCATCCTGGAACTGGTGGAGTACCCTAGATGCTGATGCCTGTGAGAACCCCATGATATCCCCAGTTAGCCTTTGGAAGGTACTTGTGGCTAGTATTCTTAAGCCTGCACATGCCTTGGTATACGCTGGGATGGGTTCCCCTCTGTTGGTTCTGTGTATGAGGTGTGGCCGGCACAGCTCAACAGTTTGCTGTAGGAAGTCCCTGTCCACCCTAGAGAACTCCACTATCTCCAGCTCATGTAGCCCCTGGTAGGTTACCCTGGGTCTGTACACTCTTCTCCTTCTCCTCACTGTGTTTTGGTCATCAGCATTCTCATCCTCACCACCCTCAGCCTCTTCCACATGTTGATTTATGAGAGCGAATGCAGCCCCTATAATTTTGTTGCTTTTGTTAGGTAAAATTTCCCCGTGTACACCAGTGGTATAGAGTTTGTGGGAAAAACCAGAGGGAATGGTGTTTACATAGTTTATAGTAGTGTGCTGGGCTGGGCTGCTGCCTCTGTAATTGGCTGATTCTGATACATTTCACCTGCCAGCTATGCTAGTTCTCCTTGATTACCTTCCTGCTGCTTTTTTCCTTTCCCATTGCCTTCCTGTTTAAGCTCAGGGGCACACCGCACAAACACAGTGCTCAGATGTGAATGGAGCTGCTATTTCCTGGTTTACTTTTTTTTTGTTTAAACCCCCGTTTAGGCGATGTAAAGAGTGCTAGGCAACTTCAGACACACCCCCTTCCTTAGCTCTGCTAAACTAAGGGCAAACCCAAGCCACAGAGCTCCAATAAGCTTACAGTATGCCTGACACACCCCTCTATGATGTCAGCTAACGCTTGGGCTTGCACTATGGTTTTCCTGCACCTACACAGTCAGGTGCAGACTAGCCATTAGGGGAAATCTGTGATTCAGTATCATTCCCCTCATTTGTATAGGATTGCCTGCTAATGCCTAGTTACAAGTCTCTGAGCCTTCCCCCTTAGCAACCACTATTCACTGGCCTTGTTGTCTTCTACCTGCCATTGACTATAATGACAAAATAGTGATTTTGCAGAAAAAGCTTTTTTCAGGGTTTTACTTTTATTTTCCAGCCAATCCCATTTGTGCTCCACTGCCCTACGCGTAAATGGCTGAAATCAGCCCAAAAAATTTAAAAGTTATTATTTTTTTTTTTTGCAACTGTTTTCCATGCCAATGGCCATATATTTGGCCATTGACATGCTTTCCACATTATATACACCCTTTATTTGTAGATGTCATGGCTCCGTTTTGTAGTTTGCAGAAATGTACTTGGTTACTAACTGAGTACATTTCTGCAGGTTACACTAATCCTGCATGGACGGCTGCCAGCTTCCTGGATCACAAATTCACCTCATTTTCATGGTTTTCACCTGCAAATGGGGTAATTTGCATACAAGAGCTGTGTCCGTGCAGGAATAGTCTAGGAGCACTCATGCACATCCAGGGAGCTGTCACTGGATCTCTCGGCAGCCATATTTCCTCCAGCAGCTCCTGCACTATTCCTGCATGCCGTGTAGAGCTTGCTGAATCATGGGTTGCTCTTTGCAATCAAATGCTGTCTTGAACTGTGTGGTTGTCTACATTTTTACTATTTTTGTAATTTCTAGGCTTTATTTTCCTCCTTATTCTTGTCTGTAGTGTCAGTTTTATATACTTCTAAGTTAGCTTTTATTGATTTTACCTGCACACTTAACAGTTTATTGGCACTCTACATACTTGTGACATTTTCTGCTGTAAGTCTGATTGTCTTAACAACTTGTTTCTTATATGGTTGTTTCTTATGCCACAAAGTATTCTTTCTCATCCTGGTCTAGTAGCATAGAGGGATAAAATCCTAACTATGGGCCAGTCTTTCTGAGTTCAGTTAGCAACTCTAGTATCTGATAGAACAGGCAGGGCTAAAGGTCATGCTTATCCCTAATTGGATGGCATAGTAGAACAAAGTGCTTAATGCCACAATCTCTTGGTATAGGGGTGGTGATGCAAATGAGCAGCATGAGGGGGTGTATTAAACTCACCAAGGCTCTGTCAGGTGGTAACCTTCAATGCAGGTCTACAGAAGCATTCACTTGAATGGGGAAAGTGTTGTGGGCTTCTGGGATGGGAAAGGCTTTGTGGGCTTTTGGTATGGGGATGGCACTGTGAACCTCTGCAGTGATATTGATCACATGTTCCCCTCCCAGCCAAGGGTGGGGTTAGAACATTATAAATATCCTGATTGCCAGGATGTCAGTGAGATCATTAAACACTATCATGGTTGCCTGAATAATGGCACCCTCAAGCATCTCTCATCCTGATCCCAGGTGAAATTCTTTGGTAATGAAACAAATGTACCATGTCCAATTGAGAGAAGGCTTGATGGTCAGCAGACATGACGAAAAAAAATCACACAAAAGATATTCTTTGTCTGCTTACACAATGGCGTAGTTGCCCAAATTCACAATCATTTGCCTTGTGTTTTAACTATTCACCATATGCATTAACAGTTTCTTTGTAACCCTTGATTTCTGATAAACAATAAATGTCTTTCATCAGGTAGATTCTTCTTAGTCTCAGCATGAGCAAAAAAACTGATGTTAAGTCTTCACAAAAAGTAAGGTTTTATCTATATGCCTATACATTTAAGGAATAAAGAACTTCTCTGTGTGTGAAAACAAATTTATTAAGATAGACATAAGAAAATATTGAAAAAAATAGACCTTTTCAGTGAGATAATATTCATAGAGAACTGGGCATGAAAAGCAAAGGGCATCTATAAGATAACAGCATTTTTCTCATGTAAAATTTTCTCCAAAGGCCTAGTCTAGAGGTTATTAGTTTAGAAAATTGTTATAACCATATTCTTAACATGATATCTAGCTACTTCATCAAGAGCTACAGAATTATGACATCCATTTTCTCCACACTTTAAGGAGGTCCTTCAGTTCTGCACACTAATTTTCAACCATTTATGTATAATGCTTGCCTAACTCAACCAGCATAATACAGAGCAAAAGTGTGCTTTACACTGGCAGAGTCTGTATTTTTTTTCTGTACAACAGTACGTATAGCTTAGTAGTAGATGGTGTATGCCTTATTCTTCTTGCCCTGCTGGTGTGTCATTTAAGAACTTTAACTTATCCTAGCACAGGACAATTTTATGCAATTTCAGAAACTGAACTTGGTTACTAATGCAGATGTAATTAACAGTGTATCCCAGGATGGTAGCTATGTAGTGTGACTCAGACTCAAACCTACCATGATCTGGGTCTATATTATATCTGTAAAAGTGGTAAACAGCGAACGCTATTTACAGCGAAAATGATGTGCCCTTTCCTCACTGTAGTGCGATCTTGGAGTTGGTATATATAATTAGCGGGGGGCTGTGCAGCCCCCCACAATAGCAAATTCAATGTATGGCAATTTTGCTTTAAGGATATAATATAGACCCCCATGATCCATACACATAAATGTTTGTGGCCACCTATTACAGATAGGATGAGAGCAGCTTGGGATGAAGGGTGACATGACAATGCTGCATACACAAGCAAAATCTCAGCCACTATACCACATGTTTATCTGAGAAAACCACAGTTAGTCTCACAAAACCTGAACATGGCAAGCACATGGCGTGCATGTTACCAGTTTCTTGAGCCAGCTCATGGTCCCATGCTATTGCTTCTCAGCTTGAGCAAGGATATTAAGCACCTGCTCCTGCTGGCCATTCTGATGCCACACTCATCCCCAATAATGCGAATCCTACAAGGGTGAGGTGATGATGATATTATTATTCACATGCATGCTACCATCAGGAGCATACATAGCTCACCTTGCTTATATAAGTCTGTGTGCTCTGCAATTTCTAGTGTTTCTGAGTGGGGGACCACTAGTTAAGGTCTACTGTTTATGAAAAAGCATACATGGTATACAAAAAAGGGAGATGGCCATGGTCCACAAATGGCCAGTTGGGTATTGTTTTGTATGTAACTTTACTTTATGCATAGGTAATTACCTGGAAGCATATTTCACATACAGTGCTAGTGCTGACAATGACAGAGTCTGGCTGTTCACCATATATCAAACTCTGTGCTGTTTCCCATAAGAAGCTATGGTTGTCCCTCTGATCTGGAGTACTGTACCCTTTTTGTTGCATGTGATGTGGTAAGTGCACACTGCTCTCTGTCCTTAGCCTCATCACCACTGTCCCTGTCACTGCCCCTATGAACTGAAGGTTCACTAACTTGGTGCCATGCTACTAACCTTCTGCACTTCACCATATTGTGTAGCATGGTAGGTATTTGGAGCATCCTGATGGCCTCCTGAGCGTTGTACTGCCCATCTCCACTCGATGTAGCTATTCAGCTGAACCACTTCTTCAAATGTACAGACAGTTGCTCTATAACCACTTGTATTTATAAGTTTATCATATTTTACCTGTCCTCTGTTAAAGTAAAGGCATTATGCAGTTGTATCATTAATAAGGATTACAAAGGATGTCAAACATCACATGATAAATTATCTCTAGGTATGTTAAGTCAGATGCATGTATGGTCCTCTGACTGACACCATGATGGCTATATACTGTGCTGCATAGTCTAACAGAGATTTTTCATTGTTGCAGACCACTAGTGTGCCTTGCTTCTTGCCCATCCTCGCCTGCCCATATCAGACCTATTGCAGAATATCCACTTGCCATCTGTATGCAACTATGTGGATTTTCAAAGTATGACTGTGTACATTATTACATGTGCTACTTCTGCAGTGTGTGATTATATGAACCCATGTGTTAGACAATGGTATTTTCCCTTGTGTTTAGTATACTCATGATCACTGACCAGTTGTCCATGGAAGATATATTTCAAAGTTACCATCTGACAAAGGTGGTCCATCTGCAATAAATGTGCAACATGCACCTTCCTAAGATATTATACACAGACAATACTGGTGAAAATATTGCCATATGGCAGTTTAGGAGATGTCAACACTTGGCAATTTATGAAGACCACACCCTTGGGGACTGTTGGAGACTTAATGCCCACACCAAGCACCACTGATAGTTTTGCAAATCCATGAAAAATTTGCATTGTGATGTGACATTCCTAAGAGCATTACAGAACATTATGTGCTCAACGACATGCAAAATGCAGGAGAGCTGGAATCCTATTACTGGCAATGGTATATGCAGTATCATCCTCAGTGCCTATCTATTACCAGAATGCAAAGGACTGTTATCAGTAGTTGGCATTCCGAGTCAACCTGCATAGAATGCAGCATGCTGGTACTTGGAAAGATGTTACATGCAGGCATTGGTTAGTACTAGGCTAACTGCCATTTCAAGCCAATATAAGCCTAGCCAGTTACCCCCATGTGAGAATCAAACCCTTGTGTCTTTATGGCAAGCACCTTAACCATTATGCCAACCCTCCAAAGTGACATCTTGTGGTACATACTACTTGGTGGTGCTATTGAGCAGTGAGGATAACAGTATAGGACTGAGAGTATGCAATTGACCATATAATTAGATGCAAATGAAGGTTTGCAGTCCAAATTTTGAATAATCGGATGCCAATGAGTACCTCTGTTTCTCCAACATACTGGGGGAGAAAGCCACCACCAGGCATGGCTTCTATGACATTGTCCACCTCCCAAAAATACTGGTTCTTATACAATGCACACAATGGTAATAAAAGCCCCTCTTTTGTCTATGGACTTGGTAATTCAACAGGAAGGTGTACTATTCGATTAACAGCCAGGTAGTGTACAACTCAGAGTAGTTAATAGATTAATTTGTGCAGCACCCTGGCAGTGCTCATGATTCCCAAATCTAGTGTACAAGTCATATTTATCACTGCTTCATGTGTGGTGAAATTCCACAGAGCCACCTCATTGGAAAGTACATGTACTGTGGGAGTGACATATGTAGAGCCAAAGATAGCATGTACACCCATCTCATCTTCCAGCACACATTTTCCCATATAGAATCCACACAGGTCAGTCTATAGTATAATATCACCCACACACATCCCAGAAACACTATAAAATGTGTGTTTGACCTACAGAAGGCCCAAAGGCCCAGGTGCACTAACTGGACGTGTAGGGTGGCGGGACTGCTGTGTGCCCCAAACATAACCTGAAAGATGTTCATAGCATGAACACCAGCCACATATCCTAAAATCCTCAGTACACCAGCCTGTGTCTCAGTCATCACATATCATCCAGCAACGCTAGTGAGGCCACAGACAGCAGTAAGCAGCTACACCACACAGACACACACACACACACACAAGGCCCACAGTAAGGCATTAAACAGCCACACCACAAAAACACACAAGGCCCACAGACAGAAGAAAGCAGACACACTCACACACATGTACGCGAGCATACACACACACACACACACACACACACACACACACACACACACACACACACACACACACACACACATGGCCCACAGACAGCAATAAGCAACCATACCACAGACACACACAAGGCCCACAGACAGAAGTAAGCAGCCACACCCACAACCACACACACACACACACACACACACACACACACACACACACACAAGGTCCACATACAGCAGTAAGCAGACACACACACACACACACACACACACACACACACACACACACATGCACACACACAAGTTCCACAGACAGCAGTAAGCAGACACACACACACACACACACACACACACACACACACACACACACACACACACACACACCTCTCAACTGTGCAGATTTTCACAGAATGTCCAGATTTTGGCCTCATATTTTTGGTCCAGTTTCCATAAAATTATGATTTTCTGGCAAATTAGTGGTAAATCATCAAAGATTGAAGTTAGAAAATAATGACAGACATTGGAGTTTCAGACTTCATTTCCTTCAGAAAATTCATGCTAATGCAAAACCTGTTATTCTATCAGCTTTCTAAGTTTATAAGAGCAGCATTTAAAAAATGTCCCTATTTTTGGGCCTTTCTTCCACTTTTATTTATGACTTACACAAGGCCCAAAGACAGCTGTTAACAGCGACCCCCACATGCGCATATATACACAAGGCCCACAGAAAGCAATAATCAGCCACATCACACACACACACACACACACACACACAGACCATAGACAGCACTAAGTAGCCACACCACACACACTAGTAAGCAGCCGCACACCACACACAAACGCACAAGGCCCACAGAAGCAGTAAGCAGCCACACCACACACACACACACACACACACACACACACACACACACACACACACACACACACACACACACACACACACACACACACCCTCTCACACACACACACACACACACACACACACCCACACACACACACACAAAAACCCAAAGACAGCAGTAAGCGGCAACACACACAAACACGGCCCGTAGACAGCAGTAAGCAGTTGCCCCACACACACAAGGTGCACATACATCAGTAAGCAGCCCCCCCACACACACACATGCACACACACACACACACACACACACACACACACACACACACACACACACACACACACACACACAGTGGCACAGTATTTGACAGCACTGGGGAAACACTGTTCTAGACAAGCTGTATGGGCCTTTATGAACACAGTGATAGTGTGGTATCACACAGAGCAAACATGATGCATATGGTGTTAAATAAAGGCTTGCTGCTGCTTGTCTGAGCCAGTCTGTGCATCAGACATTTCTACATACACCACACATAGGGAAAGGTGTTGTGTATTACAGTTGCTATACTGGTGGCCATCTCACTGAAGATAGAGATATGTGTCTCATGGCAAGGGATACTGTGTCCCATAGACAATGTGTCTGGTGACAGGGAAAGGTTGATACTATGGGACCATAAGTGGCAGAGCATGCCACTATGTGGCAGTCATCCCAGATTACTGTGTTGGCTTGATATGGCAGGAACAAGGTGGCTGTGACACTGGTGTGCTATGAGAGGAATAGGATCTGTGTATAGTTAGTAAGATGTCCTTTCCTTGAATACTGCCAGGCTTCATTATTCATGACATGGGGTGGTGAAGTGAGAGGTTCCTAGACATGCAAGTGATAGACTGTCTATCCTGCGATGGCCTCCCAAGGTGACCAACCTGTGGGCATACCCACACTGACCACAAACAACACTGTTGGACAGGGCAGTGCTAGTGGCACTTTTTATTCTCCACACAGAGGTGGACATGGCAGAATGTGTTCCACCATAGTCCTTATGAGACCTAGCACATTATCATCTCTGGACTCCATGACTTCATGAAGGTATTGGCAGTACAGGGTGAATCCTCATGGAAGCCAAAACCCACACCATTCATCTCTATGTCATCTCTATGTCAGCAAGGGTAACAGCAGATTGTACCTGGGTGATAGCCTAGTACATTTGCTACTTCTGCCATAGCACCTCCTCTTTAGCAGAGGCTGACTAGTACATGTGATGGCTCAAAGAACCCTTACTAGGCTGCCATAAGTAAGTATACAAACAGCAGATGCAGTGAGCTCCATCGCTTCTGCAGATCCAGGGCGGGCATTGTTGGAGCTCTCAGTTACAGGGGAGCTTCTTCCATTGGGCATGTGAGTGCTCATGCTCTCCAGGCTCTAACTGATAAGTGGGTGGGCCATACTTTCACCCTGAGTAGTGGGAGGAGAAACTGTGCCTGCATACGTCTGACTGTCACCTGATCTGTGCTTCTGCATCATCTTCAGACACTGCATAGGTGTTGACATCAACCTATTGTTCTGACACAGATGATATAGAACAGATATATATATACCTATACTGCTGTTCTTGTGAGCCTGCACACCTGGTATACCTGTGGAAAGCATATGCAGTATTATATGTGACCTGCCTAGCCCATGCATGTACATAGCTGTTGTATACACATTCAGTATGGTTACTAACCACTTGAAAATGGATCTCGTTTGAACATCTTTTTTTGTGGGAGCAAGCCTCCCCTACATCCCTCTATGTGGGGGCCAAGTCCTCCACATCTCTGAACTTATTTATACCAACTATGACATCACCATACCTCTGAGGAAAAAGGAATATTCAGAGAAATGGATATCTCAGACATTGTATATAAGTCCATTTTTTAAACCATTCAGTCTCCATGATTCAGGACTTATGTAAATGGGTTCTAATGTTTCAAATGGTTACCATGCTGCTGCGTTCAAACTACTGCTTGAAGATTTTTATTTATTTTTTTTGCAATATTATTTTATTTAAAGATTTTTTGTACAAATTTTAAAACATTCCAAATTAGGGCAAAACGTAGGAGGCAGGTGGAAAAAACTGGTCTTAGTATTTAATGTAATGAAATTAGGTAAACCAGTGTAAGTTTTTCTTTAGACATCTATCAGTACAGTCTATTCTTTAAGAAAAAATATATTTTGGGGGGTGGAGGGGTTTACATATTATCACTGTTTTCTTATTGTCTTAATTTTAGGGCAGTTTTGTTATATTCAAATATTATTCTTGGAGCACGTTTAAATAACCCTGAAAAGACAGAAGATTTAATAACAAAATAATGAAAAACATAGTATGGGAATCTTTCCTGAAATAGAAGCCTGTAGGGGTAAGAACACTTTAGTTGGTTGTCTTTTGACAGTATGGCAACTTTAACACATGGATTAATCAAACGTTGCAGTAAATAATCAAGAAAAAATGCTGAAATGCATTGCAGTGTAGAACACGTTTAATTAATCCACTGATGTGTAAATATCTAATGTTCATCAAAAGTAAAAATAAACATGCTAAAAACAGAAAAAGTAAACTGCAGTGATAATTAGAGGAAATGTCATCCTATAACAGGAAAGTAAGTGGAATAAAATAGTGAAAAGACAAATGTGTTAAACACAAATAGAAATGGAATAACACTTGCATGGGCACAAACTGGAAACAGTACAGTCAAAATTAAACATAGAAATGCAGGACGATTATGCTTAGAACATCACAGCAAAAATAAAACATCTCAAGACTAAAGTAAATGTGATGTCACAGCAACAGTAGGCAAAAACTAAGAAAAAATAAAACAGATATCCAAAATGGAAAGAAAATCAGTACAAAAGGTGTAAGAAAATGTATATTACAGAAATACAAGTACAGTCTTTTTTCTGAGACAAAACATAATTACCTTAGAGGAGGAACTATAAAACTAAAAATGGATCAAACTTGATTTAAGAAATGAATCGGAAGCAGACAGCATTATCTGAAAAGTTTGATGAAGGGCAGCATAACAAACAACAAGACAAATAACAAAAATAAAAACAAAAGGAAAAAAGTATGTATACACTTGCTGCACAGAAATAGTCACTAAAATCACAAGTATAATGTTACCAAGCCAAAAAATAAATAAAACCAAATATACAAACTCAAGAAAAAAATAATTTACAAGGTTACAATTACAAAGAAATGAACATAGCATAATAAAGCAAAATGACAGAACAATGAACTTAGTAAATATGATACCTACACACCTGTGTATCATATTGAAAGAATGCTACAATACAGTAAGAAACATAAATGGACAAAAATTCATAGATAGCTATTTGAATATTAAAACAGAAAAAAGAGCAGTCAAATAACTATCCTGTGAACAGAAACTGAAACGTAATTCTAGACAGACCCTAAAATTTAGAAAAAATCCTGCTGTTTGAGTAAGTTGCCTACCGGAGGTAGGTCATTTTACATTACCAAGGGGAAAATGTGATTTAGAGACAGCTATGATCACAGTAAAGAAGACCTCATGATCAGAAGCACATGTTTTACTACTGGTGTAGCCTGGGTAGGGACAATGGTAATGTTTATGCTGGTGGCCTATGTATCATGTTGGTAAATGCCTTCCCCCACATGCACACTCACAAACATGCATGCACGCATGCACACACATTTTCACATATATTCTGGCAACCATGGGTAGGCGCGTGCACACACACACACACACACGCGCACACACACACACACACACACACACACACACACACACACACACACACACACACACAGCATCACAAAATAACCCCCATTAGTCTTACAAACCCACTCACCTATTCACTCACATGTGTACACACACACACGCGCGCACACACACACACGCACACACACACGCATGCACACACGCACACACGCACGCACACACACACACACACACACACACACACACACACACACACACACACACATACACACGCACAAACAAACATGCACTCAGTTCCCTACCTAATCCCCCTAATGCAAACACCCAGGCAGACAGACACACATATGCACATGTTCATTCAACTTCATTCATGCCCCTACAGACACGTTCACACAACTCAGCCCCACATCTTCACTTAGCTTACAACTGTAACTGTGTCTATTGGAGTCAAAGGATGAATACCATGTTTTGATGGTATTAAATTTTTCTTCCACCTATGGAGATGTATACAGCTGAGTGCTTCACTGAATTTCTTGGAAGTGTAAATTGGGAGCGACAAGTATTTCTGCAAGAGTACATGGCTAATTAGCATTCACTACTCCCACCCCCCCCACCCACCCCCCGACTGCCTCATTGCCCCATGGTTCAGCCAGCAGGAATGCCCTATGCTTTGATGCTCTCACAAGTGGGAAGCCTGAGTGGTAGGGTAGTCTGAGTCAGAAAGGGTTCCCCATGAGTAGAAAGACACTCATGCTTCTTGCTTATGGTAATCCTTTCTGAATCTCATGGAGAGTTAACACTGGATTCTGTACAGATAGCCAAGTTCCTATTTCCTGAACTCAGGTGTCTCAGTCAGAAGGCACAGAGGACCAAAACACTGATGACAGTTTTCCACTGGAAATCACTGCTGGTGTGTTTTCTATGTGTGTGCTGTCAGTGAGTCCTTTGTGTTGAGAATTTCTACTTTCTTTATGTTTGTATAACAGTGGAGTTATAAATTCAAGGTTATGGCAGGCCTGACTCCTACGAGATAGAAGTGCAGATTGACTCCCCCCTGCAAAAATGCTTATAGTTTGAGTTTTCACCTTTTTGTGCTTTGGGCATTTTTTTTCAGCATTTTAGTTTCTCATCTTTAGTCACTCAAGTTTTAATTGTGGAACCATTAAAACATACCTTTCAACTGTCCAGATTTTTGCAGAATGTCTGGATATTTACCTCATATTTTGGTCTGTTCGTCATAAAATTGTGGTTTTCTGGCAAAACACTGGGAGGATCAGACAAGTAAAGTCACTAAATAATGACATACATTTGAATTTCAGACTTCAAATCCTTCAGAAAATTTATGTTAACACAAACCCTGTTACTCTAGCTATTGATCTGTCTTTATTTTGGGCCTTTGCCACCCCCCCCATTTTATTAGGCTTTGTTTGAGTAACAGGGTTTGTGTTAACATAATTTTTTCTGAAGGACATGAAAACTGAAATTCAAATGTATGTCATTATTTAGTTACTTCAATTCTTAGATCATCCCATCTCAGAAGCACTGAAACAAAATGCAATAAATGGCCTACCAAGGCAAGCACTTCTATTCAGTTCAGTAGAGGAGTATACAGCTTAACTCCTAGTTCCTTCTCAATACGACAAACACAGCATAGAATAACGTGTTAGAAAAACTTTTAAATAAGAAAAAAGTCATAAAAGACTTGACAAATTTCAGAGGGTAGCCTGTGGTTGGCAAGCCCTTGACGTATGTTCAGAAGATTGTGACTCGAAGATCACCAGTGCCTTGTAATGGCTGAAAGAACTACAGAAGAGAGAGAAGATGAGTGTTGCATTTTCATCATCTTCTTCCTCTTTTCTGAGTTTATGTGATCTTAGAGTTGGTATATAACTAATTAGAATGGGGATTGGAGCTTGCCCCCTGTAAACATGCAATAGTTTTGTTATTTGCAACTTAGGAATGTCATTGTTCTGAGTTGCAACATCCTAAGATTTTTATGTTTTGGGGTTAAATAATCTCATTTCAGTTAAACAAGATGCAATTATTCATTGTAATCCAATTTCAGTGGCTTAGTTGCTTTATATCAATGTTTTGTTGTCATATTGGCACCAACATCAAAACATATATACATACGTAATGTGCAGTTACAAATTCCTTTTCAGTAATATCTGTAACAGATATTTTCTAGCACATACATTTCCTTCTATATTCAACAGTTATCTTTCAATCAATGATGCAAAGTGTTCCTAACCACTGTGATACAAGGGCACCACTCTCATTAGGCATTAAACATCTTTACCTCAACTAACCAATATTTAAGATTGAACTTTTCAAATAGTTTTATAATTCACTTTTAGTGTCATATTTGAGGTGTACTTTGGATGCATCCAGTGTTTTCTCCACTGCCCTTAATTACAGAGCCCCCTTATATCTTGTAACAATATTTATTAAGCTTAGCATACTTTTCTTTCACACCCATTTAATCCCCGCTCTTTATCTAATCTTCTAACTAATCCTCTTTGTTGCAATCAGATCAACTTTTCAATAACAGCTTTAACCCATGGAGAACTAATAAATGCATAAAAAGCACAAACCATCATAAATCATGACTGACAACCTCAAGCATAGTGATGAGCCTAGCCTACAACTAAAAGCTAGCCTGATGTAACTTTACAATCCAAACTAAAAATAAAAAACAGGAAAAATGCTAATAAAACAAAGTCCAAATAAATTGAAATACATTACATAATATTAGAGCAGAAGATGAAACCAAACTGTATTGAAGAACAATGTTCTCCAACAGGGTATTAATGTAGAAGGAGAACATGACAGAAAATGTGTCTTCATCTCCGTGGCAACATATTAAACTGCAGTGAAGGATGGGCAAAAAAAAAAACTGAGTGCCATGTTGATTAACTTCACTAAATGTGGCTTAGCCATAATTAGTGACTGGGGGAAATGAAAATAAAATTAAAAAATAAAACTGAAATTCAGCAAGTAACTGCAGCAAAAACAGATACAAGCACATTTCATTCGCTTTATCCTTGCTAATATTGGCTCTTAAAAAGTAGTGGTTAGTGAATGAGTGAAAATAAATGAATTAATAAATAAAATACATGAATAAATAACAGATGTAACTTAAGCAACTATGACAGCTGATGCATATCTGTGTGTCTGTGTATCAGTGTGCTGCTGAGCAATGGATTTGACTCTGACTCCAAAGATGTAAAATTCATTACAATGGCCGTTACATATGAATACATTCATTCACTAGATCATGAATGCATTGTGTGTATATAAGTGAGTTTGTGTTAATATGAGCAATATTGCATCTCTCTCTCTTCCTCTGTATCTTTTTGTGTGTGTACTGCATATGTAAGTGACTGTGTCTGCATGAATGTAAGTTTGAGTGTGTTTAACTTCCTTTGCATGCAGGTGTGTGTGTGTGTGTGTGTGTGTGTGTGTGTGTGTGTGTGTGTGTGTGTGTGTGTGTGTGTGTGTGTGTCTGCATCTATGTGTACATCTGAATTTCTATATGTGTAAGAAATAATGAATCTCTGTGTTTGTCTCTTTGTCTAATTGTATGCATGTATACATGTAAACATGTAAATGATCGTCTCTTTGTGAATATAAGAGTGTGTGGGTACGTGTGTGTGTGACTGTGTTTGCATCTGTGCAGTCATTATTAAATACTTACATAAGTTATGTTTTAGATGTAAACTACTTCCTCTAATAATAATTTACATATCCTAGAGTGACTGAAATGTTAGGCATCTACTTTACATCAAAAATATAAAAAATGTACATAGTAATAAATCAAAGACAAAACAATATAATAACTCATTACCTATATGTAAAAAGGGCTTCCAGGGTTGAAATTATTTGAAAATAGTGGACCTTTCAGAGGTTGGGAGACACTTTGTGCCATCAGGCCTCCTAACACAGATGGGTAGTGAGTTATCTCCCTGGAATGCCTTCTCTGCAGGGCATTGTTGCATGTTTTGTACATTTTGTGTAAAGAGATTGTGAATGAAGAGACCTTGTAAACATTTTTTCAGTTGTACCAAAATAAGATACTGGAAGTATGGAGAAGGAAGTAGAAACCCTTTCCCAAAGTGTTACAACCATGATACAGTGTTTTTAACAAAGTATGATCACATCACAAGAAACACGTAGACAAATACAACAAAGTATGTAAAATATGGATGCAATACAAGTATTACAGTAAAATGTGCCTGTACAACAAAAACTTTAGCAAACTACTTTTGTCCAACAAACAAGTAGAAATAACAAGGCCTAATAATCAAACGAGAATAATGTAGGGCTTTAGCTTTGAAACAGACTGAACATCAGCTGTTTTAGCTCCTCTGAAGAAAGAGAATGAAAGGTTAAAAAAGAAGCTAGCAGTATCTAAAGTCAAATAATGTCAGCAGAATCCTGCTTCTTTAAAGAATGAAGAAGAAAAATGAAGAATAAGGATGTTAAAGTCAAAATGCTGCAGCAACAGCCTGAACAGTCCTGAAAAGGCTAGGCTATGTTAGGCCAAAATGAAACAGAAAATGAAATAGATCTGGTTTGTGCTGCTAAACCCAAGAAAGAAGCAGCAGAGCTGGTAAAATATGTAAACATTGGAAGGAAAGGACAGAGAAATAGGATCTAAGGATGAACAGGAGACAGTAAGTTAGTTTCAGACGTATTGCCTTTGTATATTTACGTGCTGTAATGACAAAGATGAGGTGCAACATATACACCAGTAGGATATTACAGTTACATTTCTAACATTTGCAGTTTTCAGTGGTAGCTGCCATGAAAGATATATTTGTCACCAAATGCTAAAAATGCTATTGCAGAAATAAAAATCCAGTTTCTAATCTAGCCAGCAATGTGATGCTGAATTCACAATACAAATCAATTTACAGAAGCAAATGAGTATTTTTCCTGCCTCAGCAAGGTGCTGCATTCTTATTTCCACATATTAGAAATGCTATTAAAATGACCATGCAATTATTTGCACGTGCACATATCTGGTATCTTGCAACAGCCAGGGGAGAACTGTTCATAATTTATTATGAACAGTGTAGCAATTATTTTTAACACAGTGATAAAAAAACAATAATTAAATATTTGGTATAAAATGCATTTCTTTTTCAAAGGTGAAAATGTTTGTGTATGAGATGCATGAGGACAGAACATAGGGAATCTCTGTGTATAATTAATGCCAAGTTTAACACTCATTTTTTGAGTATATTATTATGCTTTTGGAAAACATGCATTTTTTTCCAAGATTTTCAAGGTAAGAATTTTATTTTACAACACACAAAGTGTTAATGAAATGTTGGACTATAATATGTTATAAAAATTCTGTCTAAAATTTTAATTTAGACATTTAACACTAGGACATCTTACATGGATGACTTTTCTTGTAGATGAAATAAGAGAATGTTGTTTCCCTCTTCACAAATACATGCAGTGTTTATCTCTTCTACGCTAAGGTACAACCATTTTGTATATATAAGAAGAAGGGACATGAGAGATGCTAGATCAAATCCCTCCTTGCAAAATAGCTTGAATCATGTTTTTTTTTTTTGGGGAGTATCAAGACTCGTTCATTGATCTAATTGATCCAAGACTTATGATAAGAACCCTGTTTTCTAATTGTTTTTCCATACAAATGAAATGTGGAACTCACAACAGCCTTCAGCTAGCTTTATAGTTGCAAAGCTCCGCACATTCATGGAAGAATGGAAATGTATCCAGGGTCAGTGATTATCTGCTCACAGAAGAGAATATCTTACAGCAGAAAAGGGTCAATTGGTCCATTTAATTAATGCATGTCCCTACATGAAATGGTATCAGCAGATCTACAAATATTAACTTTTTTCCTACTTCTAGTCGTAAGAATTTTTTCAACTCTTCCTAGCATTCATGAACTACCTTACTGTTTTTTGCACTAGCAGCTGTTTGCTACTAGCAATGTCTCAAAGGCCCATCAAAATTTTGCCCCCACATTCCTAGCTCACAGACCATTCCTCTACAAAGCAAGAAAATATGATTTTTTTTATCCTACTAATTTATCTCACCTCTTTTCCATTCATTCACATCTTTACTGTGAAACATGGCTGCTGAGTCTAAAAAACAAAGGAATTAGTGAAAAATGGTGTGTTATGGTTTTAACACCCCATCTCTTTAGTAGTCTACAAGCATGCCTTGTAGACAGGAGGGTAGCCAGAAATTTATATTTTGTACTCAGACCTTATGCTGCTGCCCCCATCACCTACCTATCATTTAAAAAATTTACTCAACTCTCAAAATTCTGCCCAATACTCTTTGGAAAGGACACTATTTTCAATTGTTGCTGCTTGTAACCATAAAATGACTGTTAGATTTTCATTCTTCTGAGGAAAGCATATTTTGTATAGCATGGCATAATATACAATAGTCCAGAGAGTTCTAAACATTCAGCACTGTTTGAACTATAAAGTTTTTGAGAGAGGTTCAGAAAAAATGTAATCACTTGATTTCAGTGAGTATGCCTAGCTGCACCCTTGCTTGTAGAGATTGCACCTACATAATTATTTCAATTTTTTGAAATACCATAATGATCTTCACTTACTTTGTTACTGAGTACAGTATACTTTCAACCTTAATAATGCAAGTCATGTCAGTAACCACAATAACATTTCTAATTTGAATGTGAAATGTCTGATTGGAATCATATTGTGCTACTTCTTTGCAGCACCAATAATTTGTAATTAAACACAGACAAGTCCATTAAAAGGTTTTTCTCACTTCTCCGATTTAGGCACATCTCAACTGTCTCTGTGTGGAAAAAAAAAAACATTAATAATCTACTTAACAGAATGCCTGAAAAGAAATGTGGATGTTAAACAGATCATACCAATGTGTTTCTCACGTTGGTACTGTAAATGATAAGAGATTTTATTTTACTGCCTGACCATATAGACATCAACATTAATTTCTGGATGAAATATAATGAACATTAGCCTTGATGTTCCTAAGACATGTCCCCAGCTTCTGCAGAGATAATTTGCCGCCTTCCATGATACTGAAATCAAGGCAGATTTCCACTTATTTTTACATAGATGTTCCCTTGGTTTGTCGGGGTCTCTGTCAGTCCTGTTTGCATCTGTTGTTGGACTCTGCTTTTTTTAACCTTGGTTTGTATCAGGCCCTGAAGTAATGGGTATCAGGCTTATCATAAGCCAAGGTTTTAGAGCAGAGATAGATCCTTCACTAATCCTGTAATGAGTCCAGTCAAGGGTAAAATATGTTTACAGCAAGTGGAATGTGGCTTTTTAGCTTGAGTGCATTAATAAAGATTTCGCTGTCATTGTGCATTTGACAGCCAGTGTACTGGAACACTTTTATGTTTTCAGGAGTAATTTGCGTCTCTCCCATGATGGCTTAATCAAGTGAGATTTACAAATGTATTTACACAGATATTTCTCTGCCAGGATATCTCTCTCTTTGAATGATTCTTGTTTTCATCTGCTGCAAGACCTTTTGGCTTCACTTGCTATTTTGCCAGTGAGAAAGGTGTTATGGTTGAAAAGTGAAGCATCCCATATTTATTACTTTCATGTAACCTTAATAAACTTAATAATGCATGTTGTGTGCTTCAAGATGTTTTTGAGATTAAATAAATAACAATTTCCTGTATTGAAAAGAGCACATAATGCTTTACTGTTCATTCTATATGAAATCAGTAATCACATGTCATAAGTCAGTGCAGAATCAACCCTTTACTTCTAATTAGAAGAAATACGCACAGCTGTGACCAAACGTAGGTTTGAACAAAAGATTGCTATCATATAGTCAAAGTAAAAAATAATAGCATAACTAGTATGTGAAAAATAACTTTTCTGACACACATCTAGGGTGGAGTCATTCGTAAACAGTATTTAAAATTAAAGATGCTGAGGGCAATATTTTTAGGGCAGGATTCACGAAGCCTCCGTGTAAGAGATACATGGCTTACACGGAGGCTGCAGTTAAACGGTGTGACGTCAGCATGTCATGCATATGCATGAGGGCATGCTGAATCACACCGAAGGCTAACACGGTCCGTGGAAGACAGTAGGGGGCGTGTCCGTAGGCCGAGCCCTGCAAGCAGACACGCCCCCAGAAGAGTAAAATTGCCTAAAGTAAACACCCACGACAGAAGCCATGGAAATGTGAATAAACACAACACGACACATGCCCCCACAGACTATGAACATAAAATATATAAATGAACATCTTATATATATTTTTTTAAATGTAAAGATGTTTGCCCATGAGTGCGCTCGTTTGTGCGGGCGTGCCCGTAGCTTAGCCACAGTTAGCAGTCAGTGGAAAAAGATATAAGAACTAAATATGCAAAGTAAGCCAAGAAGCAATAGTGTAGCAGTAGAGACGTCGGCCAAAGAGTAGGCATTCATGGTTCGAGCCCCCACAACACCAACTTTTATTTTTAGTAAAATAAGCACGAAACAAGTCCCTGACAAACATGTACACATATAAAATCATAGTTCATGTAAAATTTAATGAAATAGTCCATTTATTTTGAAGAAATGTGAGATAACAAAATAATAAAAAATGCCAGATGTGCCTATAGCTGAGCTACAGTTTAACAAGGTGAGTGCATCTGCCCGTAGGTGAGCAGTGGTTTAACAGGTGCAAAATGAGTGCCCAAAGGTGAGCAGTGGTTCAACAGATGCAAAATGAGTGCCCGTAGGTGAGCAGTGGTTTAACACACTGTAACTGTGTGCCCCTAGCTGAGCTGAGCATAATATGCATGCTGATAGCCAAATGAGGTGTAAACCAGTGCACCCCGTTTGCACGGAGCTGCGCACCGCGCCAACAAGCTAACCGAAGGGCAACGTTGAGCAAGCCGTATCAAAACTGCCTTTGCACAGACGCACCCCTCAGCCTGTCTAGACAGTCATAAAAAATAAAAAGCAGTGGCCAGATTCGAACCCAGGATACTATGTACCATA
The DNA here is from genome assembly GCF_019279795.1 of Protopterus annectens. Taxonomy (NCBI): domain Eukaryota; kingdom Metazoa; phylum Chordata; order Ceratodontiformes; family Protopteridae; genus Protopterus; species Protopterus annectens. The sequence continues at coordinate 254,160,539 of NC_056732.1, forward strand.
GTCAAGGTTCTGAATCACTAAGCCATGACAGCAGTACCTATAAATGCAGTAATAGCAAATATATAGGAATGAATACAAAGTGGAGCATGACAAAGCAGGTTTTGTGAAGTTGATACAATTCCAAAATGGCCAATCACAGATATGTGTGGGAAAAACGGCATATATAAGCCCCATAGTTGGGAATACACAGCATAAACGATTGTAGAACTGACTTGCAGCTAGAATGACAGGAGTAGGTGAGGGTAGAAGCTTTCGAGCACAGAGGTGGGGCATTGAGGAGACCAGATACATGGTCTGGCTCCTAGTCCACAATCATGAGGCCCAACTCATGCAGGGCCAGGTCCTGTGGGGAGCATATAGGGCTGAGGCATGGGACTGGTTGGCTCATGATCTCACCAGTGCCACAGGGATTCCAAGGACTGGTGAGCAGGTTCATCACCACCATGCGGACCTGAAGAGACGCAAGCAGGACCAATTGAACCTTTGGATCCAGGAGGCCCGGCAAATGCCCAATGCCCCACTACTGAGTAAGTTACATGTAATTATGTATGTAAGAAATTAAACTAGCTGATATTATGGAGATGTGTATTCCAATATTACTTCATTTATATTACAGCTGCAGTTGTCCGTTCTGCAAACCGCAGAGCCTATGATGATAGGCTGGTGCGGTTTCACCAGCAGGCAGGTCAGTAATCCTCTCCCAGTAACTGTAAAGAAATATAAAAGTATGACAGTTAGCAAAAGAGTGCAGTGTAGTCACTAAGAAATAGAATGTGCAAGTAACAAGTGTAAGAGTGTTTGCAAGTATTGCTTGATTACAAAAGTGTGTTGCAGTCTGTAATCCAAACAGAAAAATGAAAATGTCTGAAATAAAGTCTGAAATAAAGATGCCCCACCTGCAATATAATAGTACACAACCAGCAGCAGGCTGAAAAGTACAGCTGCAGAAGATGAGCAAATCACATGTGTGAAATATACCCCTGTTGAAATACTGAAGCATGACAGAAGTGAGACTGCTGGAAAGGATTGTAATAACTACAGGTAAAACATGTCAATAAAGCCTAGAAGTAAGTACCATCCTGAATAATAAAATGAAAACAAGTGAGAGAGTGTGAGAAAGTGTTATGAATCCACCAATAAAGTAGCAATAACCCTTGAATAAGTATACTGCAGTCAGTACAGAATGAAACGCATGTGAGAAGCAAAACCAAACAGCGAAATCTATTCAAAGTGTTGCTGCAGCTGGAATGTGTATCCCAAAATCTGGATATGTTGCTCTCAGTCTGCAATATGCAGATAGTATGATTGTCTGACATACCAAATATCCACAGTTGTCTATAGATATATAAAGCAAATGTAGCAGGATGATGTAGCTGAACAAAGCCAGATATGAATGCGTATGAAGAACAATAAAATGTATATTGATGTAGCAGTAACAGTCCTATCACCAAATTGAAGTAGTTATCATATAGGAAACTGTAGTTATAACAGTAGTGTGTGTATATATGTGCAGCTAGTATTTGAAGGTGTTAATATTATTTTCTTCACCCCACCCTATAACCACATATAACCCATTCCACATGAAAATGGTATGTGCAATCACAATTAACACCCCTGGACATTTGTTCTGTTGGGTCATAAATATTTGCATGTCCGTTGATGCATCTGCCCTGTTCATACATCCAAACCTGATGGCCTGTTGCCATCAATCAACCCTGTATGTTGTTGGACTGTGTATAGCTGTTCAAATTATGCATGTGTTATGCTCGCTGTTCAATGGTGTGAATATCTGGGTGTTTGGTTAATGGGAATACTAATGCATGCTGTTACAACTAATTGTGAATGGTATTATATGTTACTAACCCAAACTGTCATGACATAATGCAAAACATAGGATGACAGGGAAGGCGGGTTCCAGCGGACCCACCTCTCCCACCTCAGCTGGCGAGTGCACCTGGCAGCAGTGCCCAGTCTGGACCCTCCTCCGGTGGCCCTGTGCCACCTGCGGGTGGAAGCGCTGTAGGGGATGGGGCTCATCTCCCCTCTGCAAGTGTGGCCGGAGGAGAACCATCACTCACCCTCCGTAGCGTCCGGACTGTGGCGCCTAGGGAGATCCAGGACTCTGTTCTTGGGCCCCTACACCAGCGTGAGGCACAGGTGGCACAACTTACGGGCATGCCTATTGCCCGGCCTACACAGCCCCCAGCGCAGCCCCATCCTGGGCAGTGAAGGAACAGTGGCAACTGCCCATGGGTGGGGATATCAGTTCCACTGTTGCCATCTGTGGGCTCATGGGCTCTGGATATCCAAACCTCTGTCCCCGTCAATTGTGTAACCCCCCCACACATGTCATACACCGCTCCTGTATGCGTCTTGTTTGTCTTGTCTGTTGACCTACCCAACCTACCTCCCCAGCTATACCGACTTCCTTCCCCTGACATACCACTCTCACCTGAAAAAAAAAAAAGGGCACTCTGTACCCACAAAGAAATTATGCCCCATACATAGCTGCCCATTCCACACACATGTCTGCTGGACATGGAAACTATCAATTACAATTGGCTGTACAACAAGTATTATTGTTGTCCTGACACCTCTCTCAGGGGTGGAAGGTTTCAAATGTCACACCAAATTACATACATATGCACAGCTGTTGCTGATGAAGAAATGGGCAGCTATGGGCCTTACCTACATCACTCCTGCAAATCTCAAGCTTGTTTCCCTACTGTCTTACCCTCTTTGTGACCCCTTTTTCACCACTTTCCTGTCTCCCCATTTTCATTTCTTTCAAAGAAAATAGCGTGGGTGTGCACCAGAGTAAGCACTGTTAAGCGGTTGTAAGCAGGTGTGCGCATGTGTGTGTGGAGCTAAACGCCAGTGCGCATGCATGAGCTCCGCGCAAACCAGCGCTAACCCGGTTACAACTGCTTAAAAGTGCCTTAGTCACTCAGATTGACAGGTCCTGTAGTCAGTTTAAAAGCAAAATAAAATCCCACTGTCAGTCCCGAACCCAGGACCTTGGAAGCAGTAATCTGCATAACCTACCACTAAGCCATGACTCTTATGCAAGAACAGTGTGCTAAAATAAATATATCATGTAATAGTAGGAATGAATGTAAAGGGAATATAGGATGTGTAGTACACAAAGCATGTCATTTAGAATTACTGTCAAAACTAGTGGATTTCCATAATAGTAGTGTGTGAACAGAAACAGCCATGCTATTTGGTAGCTAGTAGGTAGTAATGTCAGTTAATGTACATATATAAATGTATGTATATTTACATATATATATATATATATATATATATATATATATATATATATATAGCTGTAGGTGTCATTGTGCATACACACTTACTACAGGGAACAGGAGAGAGGAATGGAGAAATGTGAATCTACAACACAGCCTGAATCATGAGAGAGATACTAACCTTTACACTCACAGAACAGTGTCCACAGCATACCGGTATGGTCCCCGCCCTTACAGTCTGAAAGGGCAACGCCTATCTCACATACCCTTTTATAGCACTGTCCTGAAATCACAGTGAGAACTGCAATCAGTACACAACTGGCTGCATGCAATTAGCAAATGCTGGCTTACAATTGGTGCAGAGGCCATCACATGGACCTATGCAGATACCTACAAAAGTATCCTGTACTAACACTCCACACATGCAATACGTTCATTGCACTGTCTGGAAGCAGACAGAGGGAGAGAGACAGACAGAGACAGAGAGTGAGACAAAAAAAAATACACACGCTACACACTGAGTCTAAGCTGTCAGCAGTGACAGTAGCAAGCCGTGCCAGCAGCAGCAGGAAGCAGACATAGTGGTAATGCAACCAGCTGCGACAAACACAGGTAATGTAAAGTAGCAGGTTAATAGTCTGCATACTGTGAACCCTCCAAATGTGTCATAGGTCTGTATCTATAGGTATGTCCATGTGATATGTTGTGTGTACGTCGTTCCACCAAAAGGGGATGACTATACATTACATGTCAGTCAGTGTTAGGCCATGATCCTGGCAGCAGTTGTCTGTGCGTTGCCCTCATCAATGGCTGTAGTGACTGTTTAGAAAGGTCAGCCAGGTTCAAAAGGCAGGATCAGCCCATCACAAAGGCAAACTAGCCGGGAACAAGTGTCTGCAGGTACCCAATATCGCTGTATATGCGTCCCATACTGAATAATTCCATAGCTTAGCAGACTAGGCTGGTTATGCTTATGATGCGGTAGTTCCCAGGGTCAGTAGAGGTGCCTCCTTAGTGGTGTGGGACCACTGTTGCTGTATGCCAGTGTTCAGGTACATATCCTGTAGTACGGCCAAGGTTAAATATCAGTCTTATATGCGGTTGTATGTCCTCTTGGAGTGCACGTAGCACACATCCAGGGATACCATCAGGTCACAGTGATGCTGTGTGTTCTGCTTAGCTGATGGCGGCCCTCACCTGGACATGTGAGATGATAGAGAGGTTACATTCAGCTGTGATAAGTATTTCTACTTGTGGGGGAGAAGGAGGGGAATCGTGCACGAACCTGTCTGCAAGAATGTTGCCAATATCTGTGTGTTTGGTGAATGTTAAGTAGGTGTGTATTAACTCACAGCATAGCTGAGGCATTTGGTCCATATGTGTAACATAACTGAAGAAGGCCTTGTGGTTATCTATAGTGTTTGTGGCCATTTCCCTCCCAGAGTAGGCCGTGGCCATTGTTATGAGAGACCGTAGCGTATTACCAGTGCTGACCACAGATGCCTTCCCTTAATGTGAATCTGCTCTGTCCTGCAGTAGCCTTCTGCTATTGTTATACAATCTGCCTCTGGCTGGGGTCCACCGATCAGGATGCCTAACCTTTGTGCATGGGGTCTGGGTTAGAAATGTGTGTGCAAGTTCCATGCAATCTGTGGGATGTCCGTGGTAAGCATTCGCAAAGGGGTCAGCAGTGTGGGTTGTGGCTTCCACTGGCCCAGTGGGCTGCATGGATACCATCTCAGTCCTAACAAGTGAATAACTGTCTAATCACATACATATCAAAGTAGTCTACTGTGCTGGTGGTGGTGGTGGTGGTGGGTTATGTATATCCAGGCCGAGTAACTTGTGTCCACATCACACTAGTGGATGGCGTTCCACATACAGTACCTTGGTATGAACCCCCAGAGTGAGGTTGTGCATTGGACCTGTCACAGTGTGCTGACCGATGGGGCATGCTACTATGTTGTATGGAATATGGCAGGTATTGTTGCACAGGTGTTGGCTGAGCACTGATATCTGGCCATGTACTTGTGTATCCACCACGAGACACACACATGCAACATATGGGAGTAGTAGTATATCACTACACTGGAGTATCATGTATAGTATGTGTGCCATATATTGCTGACATAGTCTGCTGATATCCTGTTTGTGTTCTCTACCAGGGAGATGGTGCGTCAGCGTAATCCCGCCTACTCTGCAGCGGAAGATGAGGAGATACACCAGAGCCTGGTGCGGGAGTATGACATACTGTTTTCCTGCACCAGCCAGAATCAGCAGGAGAGGGCTGCACTGTGGCAAGACCTTGTCCGTAGGGTAAATGACATTGGCACGCATAATAGGACATATGAGCAGGTACAACATCACTGCAGTGATTTAATCAGAAATGTCCATCAGCATGCATCGGATATCCACAGGCAACAGGTTGTCACAGGAGGTGGGGTGGCCACACATCCACCCCTCACCAGACTGGAGGGGCTACTCCTAAGTGTTGTGGCTCCAGCCCTGGAACAGCAACAGCAATACATCTGCATCATGATGGAGGCTGGATCCACACAGAAGCACGACATGGAGCATGCAGGTAATATGCCATATGTACACTTGACTGTTCTGTACACTGTTAGTTTATTCATGTGTAAGGTGTGTCCGTGGTATGTAGCTGTCAACATAGTATGTAATTGTGCATGTGTGATATTGGCAATATCAGCAGCTGACGTGTGAAAGGCAACTGGTGTACTACTGCACTGTATCATATGCAGTATCAATGGCACAGTTGTGCCCACTGACATTAATCTCCTCATTTCTGCAGGTCCCTCTGGGGTTACAGCAAGGCAGGCCATCCATGCTGGTGAGTGTGTTTAACAATACCTATAATAGTCCTGATAGTGCTAGTAATACTAGTGTAACTCAGTAGTGCTCTGTGTGTATACTGCGGGGTGTGCATGTGTGCAGGTGTGCCTGTGTCCACGTGTGCATGTGTGCATGTGTGCCTGTGTCCACGTGTGCATGTGTGCATGTGTGCCTGTGTCCACGTGTGCATGTGTGCATGTGTCCACGTGTGCATGTGTGCATGTGTGCATGTGTGCATGTGTGCATGTGTACACATGTCCACGTGTGCATGTGTGCATGTGTGCATATGTGCCTGTGTGCATGTGTGCATGTGTCCATGTGTGCATGTGTGCATGTGTCCATGTGTGCATGTGTGCATGTGTGTCTGTGTCCATGTGTGCATGTGTGCATGTGTGCATGTGTGCATGTTTGCATGTGTGCATAAGTGCATCACTGGTAACATTGTGTGGACACTGTAAACTGTGTTTCCTGTCTTCCTCCCACAGGTTCTGGTGCTGCTCTGGTGTCCTGCAGCAGGGAACCTGAATCTGCTGCCACAGGTACTGGTAATGATGATATCTGTGTAATGGTACAGGAAGGTGTGTCAGGGTCTGCCATTGGTCAGCCAATTGACAGTACACAGCTGTCAACCCCATCATTGCGCACAGTTATCCTGCCAGTACATCCTTTGTCACCATTGTCCCTAGGTGATGGAAAGGATACAGTGGGCATTGACCAGGGTAATGTGGTATCTGTGGCACATGCATCCCCACACAGCAGCCATGGGCAGGGTCCTGCGATGGTACCACACAGACAGTTGCCCATGGGTTCTCGTGGGAGCATCCATAGGTGTACTGCCTCTGGCAGACATGCCCAAAGAGGTCTGTCAACCTCAGCTATGTTTCGGGCTGTCATGCAGGCACAGTCGCGTATGGAAAGGTACACCAGACAGGGTCTGAGGGAGCTGAGAGCATGTCGCACAGCCATAACTGACAGTATGCGTGACATCGCGGATGCTATCCGTAATTTCACCAATGTCATAGACAGACGTTGTGGGGACATATTACAGCAGTTCCACAACCAAATGTCCATGAGCCAGGGCAATGGTGGGCAGTTGCGGCGTCGACGTGGCCGTATGCCAACAACAGCAGCAGCTGGCAGTCGGCACAGATGACAACAGGCCCGCGCAATCCCCCATAGTGCCAAACAGCAGCCCCAGCAATGCTGGGTCTGTGCTGTCATCGGAACGCTCCAGGAGACCACGTGCACGTGGCTCTGGACAGTCCCAACAGGGACCTGTGTCCAGTCAACACACTCCCGCTTCTGATGACAGTACCCAGTCTGGCTTAGTACCGGATATGGTCCGTAGCACCCCTGCCAGGCACAGGTACCGTGTCCGTGCCCACAGACACTGATCTGTGTGACCTGCCAGGTGCAGTCTGTGGCTGTCCACAAACCCCTGTATATGGCAGCCATGAGGTGGAACTGTGTGCGTGCATACACACATGCGAAATGTTAATACCTAGGGCTACCACATACATGCACACACTGCACCAACAGTGCCCAACCCTGTACTGCTGACCCTCACCAACACACATACACACACATGTCAATTGGTGGTATCAGTGGCAGACTTAGGCATACCTAATTCACACCCTGTGCATATGATGAAACTGTGCCACCTCCTGCAATCTCCAGCATCAGTGCAGGAACAGGTAAACACGTTGCTGATGCACAGGGTGACTACATAGAAGTGTATTAGTAGTGTCATGTTGGTAACAGTACAGTGTGCTGATATGACTGTGTGTATATCCCAGCATGCCTTATGCAGTAACCGTATGACTGTCCTGAATTGTTATCTGCACCCATAGTACGTACCAAAGTGTAACAGCTGCACATAATTGCATACCGGTGGTAAGGATGTCAACAGATAGCCACATACATGGGTAGCACAGGGGGGAAGCTAATGCAAGTAGTGATATGCAATGATGGACATGTACAGTAATGGTGGCAGGTTGCCCACAACGAGTATGCAATGTGGATGTTTGTGCATGTTGATATGTGTGCAGTACCAATGTAATCCAAATCACAATTAACTATGATATAATATCAGTTCTACCATGGGCATCTGTGCTGTGCATTCCTGGATACATGTTGATAGTGCCTACATATTTGCACTGTTACCTACTGTTAGTGTTACCCCTTCTTTGCTGTACAATGGACTACTTCCAGCCCTGCTTACTGTAGCTTTGTTTGCATGCATGTTCGCTTGGGGTTCCCTGGAACACTGCTTCCACCTGCAATGCAGAGTTACAGTGCTTCTGTGGACTCCTAGTGACATCTGCATAGCGTACGATACGTATGTCAAGTTTACACATGACAGAACGTCACTGTCTGTCCTGTTCACATGTACGTTGCCTGTGACACATTGCACATGTCTTACCTTGCATTTACCCATGTGTGCAGTCATATATGCCAGTGCTATGAAACAGTAGCAGTACACCCACATATACACACCTTCAGTATGTTGTTCCCCATTGGCCCTATGTGTTGGTACTCACCATGGCAATCACACTACTAGGGTAGCATGTGCAAAGGTAACCTGTGAATCACCTCTATGGTCCAGTTGTGGTTTATGTGAGTCATGTGGCAATGTCACAGCTGCCACATGTATGCAGTCAACCATTACCCTTGGCCAGGAACGTACAACACATGTGTGGGATGCCACCACATAGCCAATCTGGGGACTGAGCACTCTGAACCCAGTAATGCCATACCCTGTCAGGTGGCATGTCATACTACAGTGACTACAATACCAGTCAGACATAGACATGCACTGACAGCAAGCTGAACACACTGGGGCATACGTGGGGATGCAGAATAGCATCCTGCCTGAGCATCACACACCTCCGCAGCTGGCCCACAGGCATATGTTACGTCGGAACAGAGGACATGCCACACATGGCGCACACATCCCGTGTGCCACACACTCACAGTCTGTAGGGCTACACAACACACCTGCTACAGATGTGTCAGGTACCTCTCTTGGCCGCTGCAGTGGGGTCCCACTCAACAGGCTGTACATGGTGAAGGTCACAGTGATATGCCTCTGGGGCACTATGGTCCACCACAAAACACATGCATACAGGTCAGTCAGAGGCATGGACACATATGACTCAGTCATTGACCATGCCACTGTGGATGACCTGAGACATACCTCCCTGGACTACATGATAGGGAACATAGAAGGGATCTCTCAGCATGTGGCATGGTCCAGTATGAGCCTGATCTTGGCTGCCATCATACCCTCACCAGGTATGCTACCACTATATGTAGGAAGGGTGTTCTATGTCTACATTCTGCTCAGTCTCCAATGTCATTCATAGGGTATCCACTGGCTGTCAACATGTGCTTACATGCTAGGGAAGCCACAATGATGTGCGAGGGGCAGCTTGCACGTGACACCCATGACCCAATGTATATTGGCGAAGCCCCTTGATACACACATACTGCCTTATGCTGCAGGACACGGATTACATAGCCACCTTCGTGGGTATCACACAGGATAGGACACTAACAGTGATGCTACACAACACCAGCAGTGTACATCGCAAGATGCATGCACTGGACACTGTCCTCAGCACGGTGAACTGCAATGCCTGTGCAGTACCAGAGTCCTGATTCACGGCTCACAGGTGCATCCCATCACTGCCAGGTTATACCTCATACCATGCCTGTCATCCCCTACACATGTAACACTGGACAGGGGGGTGGTATCCCAAGGCACCACAGATACACAAACCTCCAGGTTGTTGGCACAGCACAAAGCATCAAGGCCTATTCATGTGCAGCTAACAGTGTGTCGTTCGGCCGTCTGGTTCATAGCCTGGCACACACAACCCTCCCATACACAGGAAACCCACCTATCCTCCATAACAACACTGGCAATATGCAAGTCTCAAGAACCATCTTGATATGGCTGGACTGCATCCAGCCAAACATTGTGTGTGAGCATTACTGTAGCTACAACACACTAGTTGAAGGGTTCCCAGCATGCGGTCACTGAATTGCAGTGGAATGGCATGTTACCACTCCCACAACAGGTGGGAACATGCAGCACCTGTACATCAACTACATGTAGACTATATGGCCCAGACCAGATGTGTATCCCCTGCTGTAGGTATTTTACCATATACACCCACACTGTATAGACACATACCGCGTGTGGCCCCTGCACAGTAAGACAGTCATATTGTTATGCATTGCAAATACCATGTATCCACTCGAGGCATGTGCCAGACATGGTAACTACTGCAGGTCACAGGTATTTATGTGTATGTGTCACACACATACATCATGTGTGCATTGCCATTGCTGGTTTAGGCAATGGCATGCATTGTTATCCACTAAGACCCACACAAGGTCATAATGTGTGACACACCCACACGTGGCAGTTGTGGGTTACCAAAACATACCTATCTGTACTCTGACAATGGTAATAGACCCAGTAGCAGAGTGCACTATTGGCATTACTGGCCAACTAACCCTGTTTGGCTGTGCAGATAGTGTGGTGACATCCCCTGTGTTTACTGGGGGAATGTGCAGCATCTGGTGTATTGTCGTATTTGCCAAAAGGATCTGTTCTCTCACACTTGCATTTACATACACCCTACTACCCCCACACACACTTGCCATTTGCAGGATTTATACCCCTACCTAACTAAGTCACGACACGTGAGAGAGACACATTAGCGAAGTGCACTATTCGGATTACCGGGAGGTTCCTCTTCTCTGGCTGTACTTATAGGGTGCTGACATCATCAGTGTTTTGAAAGGGTAATGTGCATCAGGTAGTGTGATCTCCTGATTGCCAAAACTAACATGTTTTTTATACAGAATTGCACACACACAAACTCCCCACATCCAAATACACACACACTTGCAGTTTTCAAACCCCTACCTAACTATGTTATGACACTTGAGAGTGACGCTGTAGCAGACTGCACTATTCGGACTACTGGTAGGTGTCTCCTCTCCAGCTGTATGTATAGGGTGCTGACATCATCACTGTTTGGAAAGGGTAATGTGCATCATGTAGTGTGATCTCCTGATTGCAAAAAAGCACATGTTTTTCATACAGAATTGCACACACACAAACTCCCCAAATCCAAACACACACACACACACACTTGCCATTTGCAGGTTTTAAACTCCTACCTAACTATATAATGACACTTGAGATAGACGCATTAGCAGAGTGCGCTATTTGAATTACTGGGAGGTTTCTCTTCTCCTGCTGTACTTATAGGGTGCTGACATCATCTGTGCTGAGATAGGGGAATGTGCATCCTGTAGAGTGCTTTTACAGTTGCCAAAAGGGACATCTCCCTCACACAGACTTGCACACACACTGATCCCCCTCCACACACACTGGGCAATTGCAGGATTCAAACCCCTACCTAACTATGTTATGACACTTGTGACAGACGCATTAGCAGAGCACGCTATTCGAATTACTGGGAGGTTTCCCTTCTCCTGCTGTACTTATAGGGTGCTGTCATCATCCGTGCTGAGATAGGGGAATGTGCATCCTGTAGAGTGCTTTCACAGTTGCCAGAAGGGACATCTCCCTCACACAGACTTGCACACACACTATCCCCCCTCCACACACACTGGGCAGTTGCAGGACTCAAACCCCTACCTCACTATGTTATGACACTCATGACAGATGCATTAGCAGAGTGCACTATTCGAATTACTGGGAGGTTTCTCTTCTCCTGCTTTACTTATAGGGTGCTGACATCATCCGTGCTGAGATAGGGGAATGTGCATCCTGTAGAGTGCTTTCACAGTTGCCAAAAGGGACATCTTACTCACACAGACTTGCACACATCAACCCCGCTCACCCACACACACACACACACACACACACACACACACACACACACACACACACACACACACACACACACACTGAGCAATTGCATGGTTCAAACTCCTACCTACCTATATTATGACACTTGAGGGAGATGCATTAGTAGAGCGCGCTAACCGAATTACTGGGCATCTGGTCTGCACCTGCAGTATTTATAGGGTGCTGACATCTTTATTTCTACAGAGTTATATACATCTAGTACTACCTGTCAGGTGGGGGATAGCATATATATGCATTTGCAGCCACCTACGTCAAGGTCAGATATGCAGATCGCACTGGCAGGTTATGTTCTATACCATGCTTCGTGAGCACAGGACCTGTAACACACAACACAACCAGTCCAGAACACCACACCCACATCCAGGACACACACTTAGCTTCCCTGGGAACAGTGCCGGGGTATGCAGGTGCTCACATGCACCATTCCAGTTGTTAACATCAGGTACAGGCATATTGTGTGTGAGAACTACTCAGGCCTCTACCACTTTACCCTACAGCCACTACAATTTGTGGGTCCATGTGCTATGGCAGAGCCACACACCACAGCCACATGGGGGATACATATTGCACCTGTCCATCTGCAACATGGGTACTCACTGTTCCACACCAGAGGTAGACCACCATTGTTGATATCTGACCATACCCACCTTTCCCTGGACATCCATATCCCATCCCCACCCCCAGGCAAGGTTGTCACTGCACACAAACTGTATTTAGCACAAGCAGACTCTACACTTGTGAAGACTGGGGTGGCCGACTTCAAAGGACCCATGCTGGGGGACTATACTGGCCACTCAGCATAATCCTTGACAATTGCATTCTATGAGCATGTGTACGGTTTGCATTGATCATGCTATCCCACATATACCCATGACTGCTCCACAACAAGACACCTGTCAGGTGTACTCCAGCCATATATGAGCCATCCAACAGACAGAGTGAGCTAATACATTGCAGAGCTGTAGCCCACAGAGGGAGGACATCTGTGAACAGTTCCGGCATGACACTTCATTCCCACATAATCATCACAACACAGTGTTGACAGTGGAATTGTCCAGACAATGCAGATAGGGCTCCCCTCAGTCTGTTACTGATGGCCACTTACTGTTAGGGATCCTCTGCAACCCTCTTCCAGCACACACCAACAACATGGCTGTGGCTTAGCACATTCAAACCCTGGGATCTCCACTGTGCCCCTGCTTGACAGAGGCACAGCTCACTAGCCTCACATGTTGCCTTATGTGACCTACTTTACAGTGGCACATTAGCCTACTGTACTGGGGATGCAGATGCCAAGCATACTCTGGCTGGGCTGTCATTCCCTAGGGCAACAAGCCTAGTATTGACCTCTACACCCATATGTTCAATTGTCAGATGCACAATATTTGTTGTGCTGTTCTACTGTTTGCAGGTCTTTATTGCCATAGCATTCCCTGTTCCTTTGACCAACTTGTGTATCTGTGGAAGATGTTTGCATATGACGGCGATCCACTATATCACTTATGTCTCTGTAGTTATTTACTGTGTGTACTGGGCAGATTGCTGTGTTGTGGTTAGTTCCTGGAATGACACGTACAAATACCAGATATGTGTGGCCAACTGCTAAACGGAGATATGGCCTAAGTGTGTGAGCATGCCCAGTTCAGCTTTCCATGGCATGTTGTCTGACATATGCCTCATTTATCAAAGTGTGCGAGCATGCCCAGTGTGAGCTTTCCATATGTTGCACTCTGAAGTCCACCACATATTTGGTTGTGTGTGAACTTCAACAATATCTCACGTTTATGGTTGTGTGTTGAGTGTCATGTTGTGTACTAACTGGCCAACTGCTTCGTGTCTGCCACAACAGGGATTATATTGTGCCTGCAGGGATTGCATGGGATACTTTGCAGACAGGTGTCAACATACTTTCATAATGACCTAACACTGTAGTACCGTATAGTGTACTGGTTCAGTACTTTCACTGTGGTGGACAGTATCCTGGGCTTTAGTCCTATCACTGCTTGACATCTTCATAGTGTGCACAACAGACTGTGTAGGGGCCAGTTGTGCACATATGACCATGTTGCATTATGTTCAGATATGGACTACCTACACCAGGCTCGTCCAACATTGGTAGTGTATTCCACAACATAGGTGGACATTGACAAACACTGGCGATGTTCCCTAGGCCATTTCTGATGCTAGTCACAGGGTGTGTTTGTCCTTCGACACACATTGTAACTGGAGTTTGCCATGACATATGTCATGGTTGGTATACTGTGCCTCCGTCTACCTCTGACATAACAGTGATACCCAGGGTTAACCTACCATCTCCCATCCACTCATCAGGATTCCTCTTGAGGGGTGACGATAGGTGACTCTCTGGCTAACCTGTACCGGGAGTCTACTCAAGAGTGGGGGTGCCTTCTGTGTTATGGATTTTCCATAACTCTTTGGTGAAAATCCCCAGAAATTCCCACCCCTTGATTAGGAATACATAATATCTCCAGTAGTTAAATCTTGTCCTTAGAATTGCATTAAAATTTTATTAGAAGTATATAACTTGCAAAATCTGTATACAGAATTTTATTGCCTTTATACAAAGATTATTTTAAGGCATTCATAGGTAGTGTTTCAGCAAACAGTTGAACTTTGCATTTAATGAACCCTGTCTTTAAGGACAGATGTCAAGATAAATTAGAATTAAGTGACAATGTTTGACAATGCACAATTGTGTTATTTTTAACTTGAATAATACAGTATAATACTGTTTTTTGATAAAGATCAGATTTCTAAGTGTACAAATTTACCTACAATGGTAATTAATGTTGCATTTAATGTTTTGTATGTATTATAAGTGAGAAAGTATGTACTGTAGTTTTAAGAAATGGTGAGGGCGTAGTTCTTAAATAATTAATTTTGGCGGTTTTTTAAGTATTTATAGAGAGCCTTCAGGCTTATCAAGTGTTCTGATGAAGTGTATTTTATACATGAAAGCGCTCAACAATTTGTCTTTGGCTTGTTGAAATAAAGAGCTTGTGCTTTTATCTAAATCAAGTGTGGATCGTGGAATTTACTGTGGTATCAGTGTGCTATTTCGTCAATTGTTGCCTCCACAGTGATTCTTGGGATTCATATCTGTGAATTCCCAACATGGTTCCTACCATCAGTTGAGTAAGCCTTGGGATTATCCTTAGTGTCCTGTACAATTTGTATCTTCATAGGTTCATAGGTTCATACTAGGCTATCCACCCTAGGGCATTTGTAAGCCTAGCCAGTATGTGTGTCTTTCACCGCCCCTTGCTATGTGAATATTATGGCCATTTATGATTTACTTTACTGTGCCTCTGTCTGGACGTGACACAGTGAAGACCACCAGTGTACATCTACGATCATCCATCCACTTGGCAATATTCCTGTTGAGGTGTGTCAGTGAGGGGTTCTGCCTAACATGGAGTGGGATCCTGTTCCAGGGTGTGGGGAGCCTCTGGGTTATGTATCTGTCTCTCCAGCACATCCTATTTCATTATGTGTTGAGGTTGACATCTGTCACTCTCACAGCTCCACTGGCTTTGAATTTTCTGGGGTGGAGCATGTCCATTACTCCTGTGTTGGACATGGCCTTGTGCAACAGACATACAATGCCTCTGTGTAGGCAGTATGTGACTGCATTCAGCTGGGGTGTCTACAGCCAGGCAGCATATGACATATATTTGGACCCTTTATCCTCTTGGTGAGGTACCTTTGAGGTCTTTCTAACCGCTGCAGGTGTCAGGTAAGGTACATCCCAAATGAGGCATTGTACTAGATTATGGGTCTGATAAGAGAACAGTACAGGGGCACAATGACCTCTGTTGACGTAGATGTGAATCCTTTCATGATACGGTGTCCAGTATAGACAGTCTTCCTAGCCACATTGGCAATGTGAGTGTCACATAACAGGTTACTGTCCACTTGTGTCCCTAGGTCCCTGATTACTCCTTGCATACATAATGGTTTACCAACTATGTGGTAATTTGTGAGTACCTTGTTTGGTATTTGGTGGGACATTCATACTGTCCAGTGTCTTCAGGACATCTGGGTGGGGTTCCTGTGTGTGAGAGTGTGGTCTGTAGCATGCTACAGACTGTACAGCAGTTTTGACTACAGTTAGGTGCACATGGGTGGTCTCCGATGCTTCGTGCATTGTCAGTTACCTGGACGTACGGGTGTCTGTGCTGCATATGGATACTCCCCCTCATTTTATGTTTTGGTCCAGGTTTTGGGGCCATAACGCATGATATGAGGTATAACCTGGTAGTGCTGGTGTGCTGTCAGTAGGCTTGCAGCAGGTTTCTGTCACTGCACAGACATTGATGTTCTCCATACTGGGGAGGGCCTCAGGAGCATGCATATTGTGGTTTACACATCTGGCATTGGTCAGCATTACCCTTATGTTTCTTACCACTTATGTTTTCTAGGGTGGTGGGTTATTCTTTTCAGCCTTGCCTACGTACGGCTCTATGGAGGTAGCAAAAGCTTTATCCAATATCCAGATGCCCAGGAGTAACAGGTGCAAGCCATCCCTGGAACAGCAGCATGGCTTGTCATGCATGACATCTCAAGCAGACAGACATTAGATCCTCTTGGACTGACAGCTGTAGTTGTGCCACCTGTTAAAGCTGATCATTCTGTGTTTGTACTGTGGCATCATTCTTGGTGAGGGTAGGATGCTGCAAATGGCCAGTGTCATACCAGCCTGGAATACATACTCAGAGAGCTCATCCATGTCTCTTTTCATGTAGTCCAGGGAGGTACATCTCAGGTCATTCACACCAGCATGGACAATAACTGCATCATATTTCTACTTGCTTTGGGGTGACCTGCGTACTTGAGTTATGTGGCATATTATACCAGCCTACAGGCAGCTTACTGTACCCTTTCCCTTGTTCAGTCTGGTGAGTGGGACGGCAGTGTGTCTGCCTATAGAGTCACCCATTACAACTGTATCAGGCATGTTGTTTCTCCTTCTGGCCTGTGACTGTTTGGCACACCAGCTTTGTGTACTATGTGTTGCATGTGCTATGTTTGGAGGTTGTGGTTGCTTGGGGTCTGCTTTGGAGGCCTCTGTTGGTGTGGTGTGTTTGTAATTAGGGCCTCCGGGAATGTTTTTCTGTGTTTATGGTGTTTGGTTTACAGTTGTGATAGGTCTATGTGGGACTGGGTTTGTGGTGTGTGTGGTTACCTTCTCCTCCTGACTAGTTTTGACAGTACTGAGTTGGGGGAGCTCAGCCTCCGGTTTGGGTAAATGGTTGCATCTCTCACATATATTTGTATTTATTGGGGGGAGTTGAGGGTTGTCTGTGTACTTGGGGCAGGTGTAACATTGCCTTAGGATTCACAGATTCTACTTGTTGTAGCTGGCCTTAGTGGATTGTATGTGTGGACATATTTTATTGCCATACTACTTATCAGTGATTACTTCCCTTTTTATGTTTGCTCTATCATGTAGTAGCTTCCTCATTCTCTTGCATGGTTTGGTAATGGCTGGGGTCCAGCATGCCAGATGCCTGCGTGTATGGCATTGTGTCTTGTTGTTATTTGTGATTGCATAATCCAAGCATTCCTGGCTGTGTTCATGGAATGCCTGTATAACAGGTTCTCAGCTTCTGTGGTGTGTCCCATATTTTGCACCTGCACAGGGCCTTTAATGGATTCCACATCAGTTTGGAGGGGTGCAACTTATGCTTTACACATGTTTTTCACTGTGGTTTTCTGGCCAGGGACTGTGGTCAGGATGTGTATATCCGGTGTGATTACTCTATGGTCTGGTCTTACCAGTGAGGGATACACTTCTCATCTTGCCATCCAGTACCCATGTTGCTGATTATCACATCCAGTATGCTTACCCCTCTTGTGGGAGTGGTACGTTGTTCCTGGGCATTTTGGTTTATGGATTCTAGGTACTTTTCTCCTACAGTGTTGGTGCTAGTATAATGCTCCCACTGTATGTCTGGGTATTTTCAATCAACCAATATAATGTGGTTTGGGGGGGTTTGATATATTCATGTATTCCAACATAGGCCAGGTGCAGTTCCTGGTGTTAGGATGGTAGTCTGTAGCAGGCTATATACTGGAAAGCAGTTTTAGCCACTGTTACTTGACCATGGCTAGTCCATGCTGCTTCTTGTTGTGGTACCAACATGGGGGTGTGGTTATCCTTGACAATTATTGCTAGTCACCCTCCTTTTGTAGTTTGTTCCATGTTTTGAGGCTGTACAGCACATTATGAGGTGTAACCTGGTAGTGTTAGGGTGCTGTTGTGAGCCTTGACCCAGTTTTCTGTTACAGGACAGATATCAACATTCTCCATACTGATGCATATGTGTGTGCAGTCTATTGCACCCACTACCTCAGGGTATTCCGCTATTTGCTGGAAGAGACGCATATTGCTGGCCAATACCTCACGGGCATTGGGGAAATATACATGATCACCGACATGTGCTGACATGGCATCCAGGAACTGGTGCAGTACCCTGGAGGCTGATGCCTGTGATATCCCCATCATATCACCAGTTGGTCTCTGGAAGGTACCTGTTGCTAGTATTCTTAGGCCAACACATACCTTGGTTTCCACTGGGATGGGTTCCCCTCTGTTGGTTCTGTGTGTGAGGCGTGGCCTGCACAGCTTGACAATTTGCTGCAGGAGGTCTCTGTCTACTCTATAGCGCTCTACTATCTCCAGCTCATGTAACCCATGGTAGGTGGCCCTGGGCCTGTACACTCTTCTCCGTCTCCTCACTGTGGGTTGTCTGGCACCATCTGCATTGTCACCACCCTCAGCAAGTCGCCTATGTCTCCTTATGACAGCTATGGCAGCCCCTAGCATTTCTGCTCTGAGTTCAGCTTTTTCAGTTTTCACTTCTAATAGCTTACTCCTGTTTTGCAGTGTCTCTTGAGAGAAACATCTTGCACTGCTGTTTGCAGAGTTGTAAGTGCTTGGCTGAGCTACTATTCTGCCTCTGTAATTGCCTGCTTCTAATTGTTTTCACCTGCTAGCTCCAGCAGTATTCCCTGCTAGCTTCCTACTAATTCTGTTGCTTCCTTTTTCCTTTCTGTTTCCTCAGGGGGGAGCAACGTGCTTACCAGCAAAAACACGCTCACAGTGGCTTACACATGCGCACACATGCTTACACTGTTTGGAATCTGCTTATTCCGGTTGAAACACGTGCACACCAGCGCAAACAGTCTTACACATCTGCCAACAGGCTCCCACATGCTCAGTCTGCCTTACACGCGCGCACACTAGCGTAAACAGTGTGACAACTCTGCCAACAGGCTCCCACATGCTCAGTCTGCCCTACACGCACGCACACTAGCGCAAACAGTCTTCAAAGTCTAGCAACACGCTCCCACATGCTCAGTCTGCCTTACACGCGTGCACACTGTCCTACCCATGCCTCATGGCATGCACACGTGTGCATGCACGCCCAGCAAGAAACTTTGGTGTAAGTAACAGTGTACACCTTCCATTTCTTGACTTTCCCATGCTTATCTTGTGGCACTCCTCTTTCCATGATCTGTGTCTGACATCTGTCATGTAACACTGACCTCCAATGAACTGCATTTCTTTCTACCATTCCCCCCTGTGATGTCACCTATCTCCTACTCTATTCCTCCCCCTTATGTATCTCTTACACTACTCAGAATGTGCTCATTTGCTATGTGACAGTGGGATTCAGTATCCTAACCCTCATTTACATCAGATTGCCTACTAATGCTTAGTTACATGTCTTAGACTCAGCTTCCCCCCTTAGCAACCACTAAACGGTGGCCATGTTGTTTTTGGTCTGCTGGTCCCTGCATTGTAAATACATGTATTGCATAAAACCCATATTTGTGGGTTTATAACCTTCATTTTTATGTTTTATACAGTGCAGCCCATTTGCCCAGGGCTGCGCTGCGTTTAAAAAATTATTTTTTTTTTCATATTTGCATCGGGGTACCTTGCCAATGGCCACATATTTGGCCATTGGCATGCTGCCTGTCACCTATGCACCCTTTATTTGGAGCTGACATGGCTCCATTGTGATTTTTGCAGAAACGTACTCAGTTGTCAACTGAGTACATTTCTGCAGCTAAAACGGCTCTTACACGGGCTGCTTTCTGTTTCGTGGATCACTACTCTACCTCATTTGCATGCCTTTCAGCTGCAAGTGAGGTATTTAGCATATCCACGCCCAGTCCGTGTAAGAGACGTTTTAGCTGGTCTCTTACACGGAGTTTCGGGCTGTTCCTGGATCGCAAGGCTTGCATGGAGTCTTACACATCTCTTACACTCCGTGCAAGCCTTCGTGAATCCTGCCCAACATCTTTTACTATGTGGTTATAAAGTAATTTAAGTTTTCAGCTATTCTTCTGAAGTTAACTTCTTGTGCTTCACTCCACATTATTAAAATGCATAGACATCTAAACGGTTACAATAGTGCATATACAATTCTGCTCAGTATTTTACAAAATCTCTCTTTCGCACACATCTGTACAATATGACATACAGTTCTAATATAGTTGTAACACAAGCAATTGCATCATGCTGATATTCACAAATGACACACAACCACTTACAACATTCCAGATAGCTGGGCTGGCAGTATTTCCTTTTGTCATATTTCTGTATACATCATATTAATATTCACAAACGACATATAATTTACAAAATTCCAGTTAGTTGGGCTGGCAGTGTCTCCTTTTGTTCCAACTTGAATGAATAATGTAGAATTATTAAAAAAAATAAGTGATGCAGATGACAGATTTGTTTCTTTCCCCCTTTCAGTTTTGTGGTACTTCTTTTTTTGGCTTACATTTTTGGTGTGTTGAAAAAATCCTTCCCCTGGGTCACATGTGAAAATGTGGACATTTTATTGAAAACCTATGAAGGCCTGTTGGAAGGGTAAGGGAAAGAGTATGACAAGTAATTTGGCGATGATTTAGTCTCCAAAGTGCATCTAATTTGTCTGTCTTTAATCCTGAGAATTTCCACCATCATGTACCACAGTCTGCTGTTAATTTGCTGAGTTTTAAGCAAGTGTGATATTTTTTTTACATAGAAAAGGCAGTACAGTGTTTAACTACTCTACTATATAAAGCTTTTTCTCCTTACCAGCAAATGAGATGCTGATCCTGAAGATGTCACAATAAAATTCAATGTTAGCCTATTTTTCTTCTGATTTTGACTATACTGACTATACCTTTATCTTCTGATTTTGACTACACCTTTTCTAAGCTATCTGCTTAATTCCAAGCTTTCTGTCAACCTTCAGAAAAAGTCAGTGCCCAGCAGTGCTCAAAATGGTGAAATTCAAAAAGTTTCAAGAAATTTGGTACATGTAGGCTATTCTGGTAGCACGGAAGAATATAGTCCTGACTACAGCCTGGATGACCCGGGTTCAATTAGCAACTCAGGAGGACTGAAGAAGTAGTAGTAGATGGATAGGCATGCCCATCCTAGCAGCAATTGGGCAATTACAGGGATTTTTCTGGCAATAATCCCTGGTGGAGGCTAGGGATGTTGCATGAGAGGACATTGTTCAGGAGGTCTTGGGCCAGGTTAAGCTGCTCCAGAGTATTAGTGATATCCTGCATGCCCCCATTGTACTCGCACATTTTGAGCATGCCACAAAATTCCACAACCATTCCCATAAGAAAAAAAACATTGAGAAACTTGGTGGGGGGTGGAGTAACTGGTAGAGCCAAAATGAATGTATTGTAGATGGCATTAGTGTTATAAGGATGATAGTGGGGTCTGAAGAAAAAAGTTATACAAATTGCAAAGTTCTTTGTTCTTATGCAAAGAACGGTTGGTTCCTTGACTTTGTGAGTATGGGATACCATAAACAATTAAATAATTATGTATTAAGAAAGGAAGTGTTTAATTTTTAAAATTTCATGATGAGACCCCTAAAATGTAGTCAGGAAATGCAGATTACGTTTGTACTGAGAGTTATAACAATCACATTTAACAAATTTATGAAATCCAGCACAGCTAATTTGGCACTGAGTGTACAAAAAATTAAAAAGTAAAATAAATAATAACCTTAGTTAAGTATTTCAGCAATGTATATAGCTCTGTAGTCATGATCAGGGTAATCCAGTGTTACAAAATTATCAAATCCAACAGTGCCAACATATTACTAAGTGTAGTTGTACATATCAATTTGCATTGCTTTGATTAAGTATTTGATATCATATAATTAATTAGTCAGTTAAAAAGTACTGAATTAAAATATTACTGTTCTCATTTTCTCTGTGAAATAAAAACATTTGCAATGTGATACTGATGTGTCCTTGTCTTATCTTCTGATCCAACTGAGCCTGGGGCACCTTGACTGCAGCCAAGTCAGGCGAGGGAGAGAGCACCAGCATCCTCCTGTCCATCCCAGAACTCCAGTAGAAAGCATGAGTGGTGGCTGCACTCCTGTTGATGACAGGCCATGTAGCAGCCTGGAAAGTCACTAGTCAGAGCTTCAGGACCTGTTGGAGATTGTAGTGGTGTGGGTGGTGGTCCTTTCACTAAACTCTCCTTCAGCATGTGTAAGACATCGTGTCCCAGTTAGCTCTGACTACCAAGCAACTGGAGGCCTTGAGCTCCATACCAACTTGCTCAAGATCATCAAGGCAGGAAACACTATGAGGTTATCCAGACTGAGGTGAATGTGCTGGCAAGGGTCTCTTCCCCATCCCCTTTCTGCCTGTCCACCTTCTGCATAGCTGTCCTCCCTTTTATTTGTGAGGCCTACATGATATTCCTGCCTGTCTTGTCTGTCTTCGGTGTAACAGTCAGTAAACTTAATTATTTCCTAGCCCTCTCTTCTTCATCACTTTCCCTTACATATATTGAAAAAAGGGTTCTATACCCACCAAAAATACCCATCCTCTCCTACTTCCTCCAGCCCAACCCTCTTATTGTTTTCCTGTTGTGTTTTCCTTGTCTGCTGTGTTCCCCTTTCCTAGATTGTAAAAGCCTAATCAGGATGTGCATACAACAACACCTTCACAATGAAGTAAAACCCCATAAAAGCTTTAATATGCTCTTACCCAGTAATGCTAAGCAAAAATCAGTGCAAGCCTTTTGGAAAGTTCTCATGATACTAGCACAGCTCCCCCCTCACTGTTGACTGACAAACATTTATGAAAATATTCAAAAACTTACAAACACATGCACCACATAGATAGAAGTGATATATCCACACAGCAGCAGGGACAAGATGCACCAAATAAATATCCTGCTCCATGAAATACTTAATATAGCAAGCATGTAACGAAGCAGGACAAAACATTCGCCACCAGTTTACAAAACATTCAGACCGTTCTAATGGAATCCAATACTGGATTCCATTAGAACAGTCTGAATATTTTGTAATCTGGTGGCCATCATTTTGTCCTGCTTGGTGGCCATCGTTTTGCCCTGCTTCGTTATATGTTTGCTACATACATAGAAGTGCTTCTGTTTTACACATATTTGCACTCTTTGTAGCTCACATTGAACAAATTGCTTGAAATGGGATCATTATGAAGTATAAATTCCAGTTTGTGCGGAATAACCTACAAAAACTGTGATGACTGCCCAGCAGATAATCTTTACAATTACACAGTCAGTCATTACTGTAGAGCACTGAAGCAACCATCACAGCGTATACATGTCAAAGGGTTGAGTAAGAAGTTGTACAGAAGGAAGACACACAGCAGGTCTGAACAAGGTAACGTAGTAAAATTGTGTTCACAAAAAAAATGTAGAATACAAGCCAAAATGTCAGGTAGAAGTTCAGTGAAGTGTGAAGAATTATCTTTAACTGGTGAAGTTTTCAGAAATGTCTGTAAGTTTCAAAGAAGTATTGGAAGGAGAAAACTTGGAATTCTCCACCAAGCAAGGGACAGAGATGTGTACTAAAACAGTAAACATAATAAGAGGAAAGTGAGTAAGAAAATAGATCCACTGTGATAGCAGAGTGTTGTAGTAAATGAGCAAACTCACAAGCCACTGCAATTATAAAAGCATTTCACTTGTACTTTATTAATTGTGTCCTGTATTCTTTTTACAGGTGATGAACAGAATATCAGTTTCCTGAAGAATATTAGGTTTGTCTCTTACTGTCTTGGCCCCGAGAAATCTGCTTGGAATTGTAGTAAGCAAACCATTTTATAAGGAGCAATGTTTTCATTTCTTGTCAGTTACAGCTAGTAACTAGGTAGCTCTGGGGAATGTCAGTTCCTTATTCAAAAGCAAAATTCAATCAAAGACCTTTAAATAACACATCTCATCCATCTCAGCAGAAGCTGTAAAACATATTCTGCACTGCAGTAAAGCTGCAGCAAAGAAAAGAGCTCTCAGTTGCAGTTAGAGATAATTAGTATTGAATGAACACAGAGTAATATCCAGCAAACTCTGGCCCTGATTCACTTATCTTTGTGAGACATCCTGTAAGGGAATGTCATGTAACTGCAATTTCACCTGCAGTAAACTAAAAACCTCATTTTGAGTAGTGGATTATCTCAAACAGTGCCACAGATAGCAGTGATGTAGAGAGGGAAATAGGATTTCAAACTTCGCTTGCCTATGTAGAAATACAAAAGGTGCCAGGCTTTCCATATGCAGCATTTAAATGTTGAATCTTTCTTAGCAGTATTATATTTAATTGTGAGAATATGTATGAATAAAAGTACCTCTGTTCAAAGGAAGACAGTTAAGTTATAACCTAGTAATTTATTCATTAAGTAAAATGCTTCAAAAAGTAGATTTACTAAAACAAAACTAAGAAATTTATATTATGAAATAAAACATAGATAAAAAGCTATTTGTTAATGTTAAATTTACTTTGGTTAGTGTACATGGCTGAGGAAGATATCATATCTGATTATACAAATTCTTGGGTGGCGAAAGCCAGGGTACATTTTTTGTCTAGGCTTGTATGGGCCCTAGGGCCGATAGCCTAGTACCTACCTATGAAAAGCATTTTAAGTATCACTGCTGCAATAAAATATTTCAGTGGCTGGGGTTACCACACATTTGCAATATACAGATATAAACCTTTATTAAGGTTGGAAAATAAATTCCCATTTGGTTTCAATAACTGTGACATTTATTGTTTCTCTTTCCCCTTATTGTTTTAGCATACCATTGCTGGGGAAACAAATATTCACCAAAAGATTTTAAAAATACTCATATTGGATATCAATGGTGCATACAGGATCGCTGCTGGTCTTGTTACTTTTAGTGTAATACACAATAGAATGAACACCGGTGACAGCTATTACACCTTTTCATTGGTATGTATGTCCTGAATTAAAATTAATCAATTTGGTAATGTTTTATCAGACATTTCTATGTGCTGCTGTCATGATGGAATTCAGTATAAATCTGAATCTCCCCACCATGCTTTATTCCACCACTCCCCAGTGGGGTTTGCATAGTTATATTGTTATAGTCATAATGTTGCCACCTAATTAGTGGCTGATGTGTCCAAATAATTAGCTTAATATGCAGGTTGCTATCATATTTATGTTATTCAAGAATAAAGTGTGTGTGTGTGAGAGAGAGACAGAGACAAAAAGAGCACTGTTCTTCCCAACACCTCTCAACTGTACAGACTTTCGCAGAATGTCCAGAATTTTGTCTCATATTTTTGGTCCATTTTTCATAAAATTTTGGTTTTCTGACAAATTAGTGGCAAATCATTAAAGACTGAAGTTAGAAAATAATGACAAACATTTGAGTTTCAGATTTCATACCCTTCAGAAAATTCATGGAAGTGAATGCAAAATCTGTTATTCTATCAACTTTCTAAACTTATAAGAGCGATATTAAAAAAAATGTCACTATTTTTGTGCCTTTGTCCCACTTTTATTGATGACTTTGTCTAGATTTCTTGATCTAAGAGGTTGATAGGTATGGTTAGACTTGCTTCTTACCTCTTTACTTCTATATATCCTTGTTTTAGGGGGTTTATTTTGGCCGGGATTCATACAGAATTGTGAATTCCTCAGTGAAAGTCAACACTGGTAGAGGGAACATGCATGATGTGACCAGTTTAAAGGTACATATAGTGTGGTCACTCTAGGGACAAATCAGCATGGTATAGTGCACATGCTATTGAGTACATAATGACATGGGAATGAGGAGCCCCATGTAAATGACTAAACCTAAAATTCTTAGTGATCGTAAAATAATGGCAGCTGTTTTTTCAGTTCAAGTTCTATGGCAGTTGGATATGTTGCCGTAAAGTGATGGACTCATTTTTCAGCAGGTATTACCTGTAGATTAACATCCTGCTGGAAAATGTTTATTCTCCTGTCAGGGTATGATCTACAGGTTGTCCATTCTTTAATGTGATTTACATAGCACATTGAAGACGTTGCCTTGATTTTCCTTATGAATAAATACTGCAGCCTTTCAAGTTGGGTCATATGTTTAGACAAATACATATCAAAAGGGGTATTATTATATTATATTATATTATATTATATATGGGCGGCCACGGTGGTGCAGTGGTTATGCCTCACAGCACAAGAGTTCTCGGTTCGATCCGATCCCTCGTGCCTTCTGTCTGCCTTCTCTCTGCCTCCCTGTGTCCTCCCTGGTTTTCCTGGGGGTTCCCAAAGACATGCTGCAGGTGGATTGGATACTCTAAATTGGCCCTAGTTGTGCATGTGAGTGTGCCTTCTGTGGAAGGTTGGGCGGGCTGGCAAATTCGACAAAAAAAACTCACTGCCATTCAAAGAAGAAGAAGAAGAAGATATTATATTATATATAAGAAGGAGTAGAAATGGATAATAACTTCCCTTGACCTAAAAGACATACAACTTAGTAATCAATCTGGCTAGATAAAAGGATTTCCTAATGGCAGAGGATACATGATGGTCAAAGGATAGTTCACTGTCACTGGAAGTGCCCAAGTCCCTAATAATCATGCCAAATGGAAGTCACCTATATGATAAGTGCAAGGGTGACAATGTTAACCAAAGGAAGCAATGTTTCATTTCTTGGCATTTAGCTTAAGGTCATGGTCCTTGCAGGATTTATTTGTATGTATTTGATGACCTTGGAGAATCTGGAAATCATTTGCAGAGTTTCTGAAAACCCCATGTTTGCATGCATCTGCCAACTTGGTCAGTCACAGTTCTCAACATCTGCCCTGACATCAGACATGTAAATGCCAAAGAGAAGTGGCACAAGGACTGAGGGACAGAACTTGTATAATGACTCTTTGCTGAGAGTGTGTCTCCTACATTAATAGACTAAGCTCTGTCAGCCAGCTAGTTTGCTGTCCAGTGGGTTATGTAGGAGTATTACATTTCATTTGATTAGCTTGTCTATAATAGCAGAATTTGGGATGGTATCAGAGGCTTCACAAGCCCGAGGTAAGCAGTGTATCATCATTCATCTGAATCCAAGTGCATCAGTGACTTGTTCTGAGAAATCCAATAAGTTTAGGAGGCAGGAAATACCTTTAATAAATCCAAACTTCTGATGTTCTTGTTAATAATTCTGCAAAGATGTATTGTATTACCATACATATAACACTGGTTAAGCTTACAGGTCTATAGTTACCAGGGTCAGTGACAGGCCCTCTCATGTGAAGTGCGATGACTACTGTAGTTCTTTATAACTCGGACATGAATCCAGATTGATTAGGTTTAGTGGTGAGGCTGTATATGGCATATGTTTCAAACCTCTAAAATGGTTACACACAACATCCAAAATAAATAATACATAGTGTAGTAATCTAATGTAGATGATAATGCCCTCCATAAATGAGATCTTATTTCTTTAGACAATCCCCCGTATTCACTATCCTTAGCTAGTCCTGCACAGAAGCAGATGTTTAGGAGCAGGACGGCAGCGGGCCATGTATAGTAATGAAGGCGCGCTGCCTGAGCTCCTAAACGGACACGGAACATGTACGAGTGCAGTGGGTGTGTCTGAGAGCAGAGCTCTCAGAATATACATGCCACTGCAATCAGGAACAGTAGTGTAGAAGTAAGACTGAGCGAGACTGCTCATAGTTGTTCACATACCCCCAGCAACATCCCCCCAAGTGTACAAGAGCAATAGTCACAAAATTTAAATATAAAGAATTTTTTATGAAACAGATCAAATATAATGGTAGGTGCACAGGTTTGCCCATCGCTTAGCTATGGTTAATACAGCTTACATGGCACAAGAGGATAAAAAGCATGATGTATGCAAATGAAGCAGTACAGCAATAATGTAGTGGGCAGAGCATTCACCTTACGAGCAGTCATTCCCGGTTAGAATCCAACTCCAGTACAATCCATTTTCCATGCCAAATCACTTTATGATCAATTTATTTTGCTGCATAACCTACGACATAACATATATTTGTGAACTGGAGTACTGCGTTAAATGCAAATGTGAGGTGTCATTGTCATAATGTTGCAAAGTCCACAGATAATCACAAGTACCCCATACAGTATATGTACACAGGAATCAGGGATATAAATGGAAGGTAAAATGTGTAATGAATGATAAATCCATACAGTTGCCAAATCCACCACCTGCCCAAGAACCATTAGACATTACTGTCTAAATTAGTGCGGTGGTAAGCAGGTGTAAGCACTAGTAAGCAAGAGTAAGCACAGTTACACAGTAGTAAGTGGGAGTAAGCATATTTAAGCAGTAGAAAGTGGGTTTAAGCCTGTTTGTGTGGGGGTAAGCAATGCGCACACAGGTTAAGCAATAATGAAGCTAACTAACTGTATGCATACTTAACCAGAGGTTAGCATTGCATACCTTAGCGCAAACCTAAGCAAAACCCGCTTACAATTGCTTAAAAGTGCCTTAATCACTCTGTATGCATCAGCCGCTGTTCTGGCCAGAAACAAAATAAACAGCCTTTGCAGGCCTTGAACCGAGGAACCTGTACACTATAGTCACAGTAGTTAACCCCTAAGCCATCACAGCAGTACATAAGATTGAGGTATCACAAAACAGATCCTCACCATAGGAAATAAGAACTGAACATGTGAAAGGAATCTATATACAGTTTTATATTTTATAACCAACTACAGGACATAAATATGTGAACTGGAGTACTGCATTAGGGCCAGATGTGAGGTGTCATTGTAATAAAGTGTTGAAATCCCCTAATAAACACAAGGACCCCATACAGTGTACGTATACATGAATCATGGATACCGAACATATATATAACATGTAATGAATAATAAATCAATGCCACAATGCAAATATAATGCAACTTAAATATTAAGCAATGCTAAGCATCGCACACCCCAGCTTAGTAGGTGTAAGCAATGTGTAGGCCAGCTAACTAAATCTGCCCATTGGTATACCCCTTTAAGCAATGCCAACCTTAGGTAAGCAGGTTTGCCCATAGCTTAGCCTTTTCAAAACTGTCCAATCATGGCAAAGTACAGGAAACCGGCACTATTTAAACCTCTTCCATACATTATGCAAACATTCTCTGATACTTTCCCTATAGTTATCACCTCATCACAGCAGTGTATTGGTGTTGGTCCACAGTTCATGCAGTGGGACATGGTGGACATGTAACTGTGGTTTGTCCACATGGCCTTGCATATGGGTTCTGTGGACTGTGTCATGTTGTTATTTAGGAGTCCATGACATAACATACATTGGCAGTACAGGTGAGACGCAGGCCTTTGACAGAGGACTGTAGGCCATTTGGTAGTGATGCAGTCCAGCTGTAGCAGGTCGTTGCATTCAGTCAGTCCTACAGTACCAGACTGCCATACAGTATATTCCCCTGTGGTAACAGGGTAGGTGTGCTAGGTGTTCATGCCAGTACTTTCTGTCAGTATTGATCAGGTGGTGTGGATGCTGGCAGGGTGCTGCTTACAGTTAAGGACACATGTACATGGGACACCTGCACTGCATGCTGCATTCTTTCACTACTGCCATACACAGGTGGGGTCATATTGTACCCATTCCCAACAGCAGGGATAAGACTGTAGAGGTACATGTGGGTGGTGGTTGGGTGAGTTGGGGGCATGTGTGCTATGGACACTACTTGCTTCTGACTCACAGATATGCATGGGGAATTCCACTTATGCTGGCTTGTGCAGGGACATCAGCTGTTTCTCAATACATCATTCCTATGACCTTTATGATCTGCGAGTGTTTGGCCAGACAACATTGGTATTCCCTACTACAAGCCCAGATAATGTGATGCAAACCTGTATGAAACAATTCCATGGTTACACATTATATACTGTCTGTCTGGGGTACTTTCCCCTGTGAACTGCTTGTATATCTGGCCCAACAGTCATGCCATGTCCATCTTTCAGATGGTGACACATATCACCTCCATACATTTACAATGGCTTACTTCTAGAATGTGTTATACTGGGGAGCATTGTGTTTGGCACTGCAGTTGCGAGGACTTGGCCCTGTCATAGGCAGTACTGGGCAATGGCCACTAGGTCAAACCTCACAATGCATACATACTGACCACTCTCATACAATATGAAACACACACCAACCTAACACACGCATACCTGCATATTGTACAAATGCTACAATCTATCCTGCTACCTTGGCCACCTCAGGTAATCTGTGCTCCACTGGTATTATGCTGACACATACATGTTATTACATTTCTACATTGGACTGGGAGGCACACCTGACTATTACTACATTTCTACATAGTACTGGGGGGGGGGGCAGACCTGACTGTTACTACGTATCTCCATTGGATTGGGGGGGCACACCAGACTGTTACTACATTTCTACATAGGATTGGGGGGCACACCTGACTGTTTCTACAGTTCTACATAGGATTGGGAGGACAACTGACTGTTACTACATTTCTACATAGGATTGGGGGGCACACCTGACTGTTTCTACATTTCTACATAGGATCGGGGGGGCACACCTGACTGTTTCTACATTTCTCCATAGGATTGGGGGGGCACACCAGACTGTTACTACATTTCTACCTAGGATTGGGGGGGGGGCACACCTTACTGTTTCTACATAGGATTGGGGAGGCACACCTGACTGTTTCTACATTTCTACATAGGATTGGGGAGGCACACCAGACTGTTACTACATTTCTACATAGGATTAGGGGGGCACACCTGACTCTTACAATGTGTCTACATTGGATTGGGGAGCACACCAGACTGTTACTACATTTCTACATAGGCTTGGGGGGCACACCTGACTGTTACAATGTGTCTACATCAGATTGGGGGGCACACCAAACTGTTACTACATTTCTACATAGGATTGGGGGAGGGGCACACCTGACACTTGTACACATTTGCTATGACTGTACTGGTATGTCAGGTCCTCCATTTCATTCTGTATTCTAACCTATCATGCTGACTAGAGGCATATCAGTGTACTACAGGTCTTAGGTTTGATTGACCTACATATCAGTTTCTGACTTCTTACCCTTCAGAACTAACATTCCACTGCCTGACCTGAGGTAGTCTGTCTGTGTAGGCCTGGGGGACGTTACCCTTAGCCATCTTTCAGAGGCCTTAGCACAGCCTTTGTTTGTGTTTGTCTACACCTGTCCTGCTGGCTGAGACTGTTGTTGAGTATGAGAGCCTCCCTGACTGGCATGTGTGTGTCATATGAACACACTTGTGGCCCAGCATATTCCCTGCAGTGGGTTTTGTCACCATGTGTAATACTGGCTACTATGGTAACACCAGTATTTGTTACAGATCTCATGCTGCCACCATAGGTGTCTACTATCTGCTGGCATCCCATTCAGCCACCCGATTCCCTTGCATGCTCACATCCATACCATAGATACAGGTAACAACACATACTACTCCATTCGGCAATTGGTAAGAAGAGTGACTTACCTTGTGGCTGTGCCAGTATTGAGGATGGTGTTGGAGGGCGTGGTTGAGCAAAGGTAGTGTCATGTCTGGCATCCCTTTTACTGTATGTGTGAGTCAGAGAGAGGTGTAATTCCCTGGGTCCCTACTGTGTCAGTGTATGTGCTATGCATTACCTCTTTGCCAAGGCCAGCACATACTGAGCATGCCTCCTTCTGCCTACTGGGGCAGGCTTAGGTTGTTCCTCCTCCGAGTCACTCTGTGCCTGTGCAGGCCTTGGCAATGGTGGGGGTTGTGTAGCCCTGCCCTGTGCTGTTCCTGCTGCAGCTGTTTCAACAAGATCATATTGTGTAGCATGGCACATATGATGGCAATTTGCGTACATGTAGCTGGAGAGTACTGCAAGGCTCCACCGGATGTGTCCATGCACCAGAATGGTGACTTGAGCATCCCAAACACATGCTCTATTATAATTCTGGCCTATGCATGTGCCTCATTATGGAGTAGTTGTTCGGGTGTGTGTGCATTTCTGATGGGTGTCATCAACCATGGCTCCAGTGCGTAACCAGCATCCCCTACTAGATGACCATAAGGGATGTTCCCATTGGCAAATCTCTGATACAGCTGTGTCAGATGCCAGATGTGAGAATCATGATAGCTTCCAGGGCAGCCAGCACACACATTCATTATAATGCCCTGGGCATCTCACATGAACTGGCAGTTCATGGAGGGGAAGCCCTTGCAGTTGATGTAGACCCTACCCTGCTCACCGGGTGGTCCTTTGATGCATATGTGTGTGCTGTCTATAGCACCCACTACCTCAGGGTATTCTGCTATTTGGTGGAAGAGATGCATATTACTGGTCAAAGCCTCATGGGAGTTGGGGAAACCGGCATGTGCTGACATGGCATCCAGGAACTGGTGGAGTACCCTGGATGCTGATGCCTGTGAGATCCCCATGATATCCCCAGTTGGCCTTTGGAAGGTATCTGTGACTAGTATTCTTAGGCCTACACATACCTTGGTATCCACTAGGATGGGTTCCCCTCTGTTAGTTCCATGTGTCAGGAGTGGCCGGCACAGCTCAACAATTTATTGTAGGAGGTCCTTGTCCACGCTATAGCGGTCCACTATCTCCAACTCATGTAGCCCCTGGTAGGTTATGCTGGGTGTGCAAACTCTTCTCTGTCTCCTCGCTATGGGTTGGTTGACAGCATTCTCATCCTCACCACCCTCAGGCTCTTCCACATGTTGATGTATGATAGATACTGCAGCCCCTATCATTTTGTTGTTTTTGTTGTTAAAATTTCCCTGCTTGTATACACCGGTGGTGTAGAGTATGTGGGAAAAACCAGAGCAAAAGGTGTTTGTATAGTTTATAGTAGTGTTCTGGGCTGGGCTGGGCTGCTGCCTGTGTAATTGGCTGATTCTGATACATTTCACCTGCCAGCTATGCTAGCTTTCCTAGATTACCTTCCTACTGCTATTTTCCCTTCCCACTGCCTTCCTGTTTAAGCCCAGGGAAGCGCCATGCAAACACAGTGCTCAGATGTGCACAGAGCTGCTATTTCCTGGTTTACTTTTTTTTTCTCTTTGCTTAGGCAATGTAAAGAGGGCTAGGCAGCCTCAGGCACACACCCTTGCTTAGCTCTGCTAAGCTAAGGGCAAACCTGAGCCACAGGGCTCCAATCCGCTTACAGTATGCCTGACACATATCCCTATGATGTCAGCTAACTCCTTTGCTTGCACCAAGCTATTCCTACACTTACACTTTTGGGTGCTGACTAGCACTGAGGGGAAATCTTGATTCTGTATCATTCCCCTCATTTGCATAGGATTGCCTGCTAATGCATAGTTACAGATCCCACACTGAGCCTCCCCCTTAGCAACCACTATTCACTGGCCATGTTCCTTCTACCTGCCTTTGAGTATAATGGAAAAAATAGTGATTTTGGTTAGAATGCTTATTTAACAGCCGAAATCGGCTAAAAAAAAAAAAAGTTATTTATTTTTTTAAACTGTTTTCCATGCCAGTGGCCATATATTTGGCCATTGGCATGCTTTACACGTTATATACACTCTATAATTGGAGCTGTCATGGCTCCGTTTTGTAGTTTGCAGAAATGTACTCGGTTACTAACCGAGTACATTTCTGCAGATTACACTAATCCCGCACGGCCAGCTGCCAGCTTCCTGGATCACAAATTCACCTCATTTGCATGGTTTTCACCTGTAAATCGGGTAATTTGCATACAGGAGCTGCGTCCATGCAGGAATAGTGCAGGAGCGCTTGTGTACGTCCCTGCAGCTTATTCCTGGATCGCATGGAGGACATATTGACTCCTGGTGCTCCTGCACTGTTCCTGCACACCGTGCAGGGCTTGCTGAATCTGGGGGAATATTTCCATCTGAATATAGGACAATGAAGTTACATGTTGTTTTGCAACTTAAATTGTCCTTATTGCTATCAAAGCCAGACATTTATCAACTTCAAAACTATAATATGGACACACATTTAACAGTCATTGTTTATTTGTAATACTTTAACATTCTACTATCCTAAACTAAATGCAGTGTGTACAGATACATACACACACATGCACACACACATACACACACACGCACACACACACACACACACACACACACACACACATGCACACACACGCACACACACTCACAGGAATTATTTGTAATTATTTATTCTTTTGTATTTGGTGTAGGTAAACTGAGCCCAAGGGTGCATTTTGAGCCAAGACTTCATTTCAAAACAAAATTACTAACTGATGGACAAGTAATACAGTTGAAGTAGTACAATACAGCAGTACAATTCAAACACAATATGACATCTCAAATTAAGAAGGTACACAGTTCTAGCTAACAAACCTACCCTAATCAGAGACCTAGCGTCTGCACTTGAATTTAGCTGAAGAAAATATTTATTCTGACAGCTGTACAAGGAAGATTTATGTAAGGAGCTGATACGATAAGAACTGTATTGAAGAAGAGTGGTCTGGGGCTTGATGTTTGGTTTAGTTGCATTCTGTGATTTATTCCTACAGCAGGAGGATAATTTTATGAAACATTTCATGGAATATTTCTGGGTGGTAAGAGTGAAGGAGACAGCACAATGCCAGAAAGCATCAGGTGAAAGGTTTATTTTTAAGAAAGGAACTTCATGGGTGACAGTGATGTTTGGTTTAGTTGCATTCTGTGGTTTAGGCCTACAGCAGGAGGATAATTTTATGAAACATTTCATGGAATATTTCAGTGTGGTAAGAGTGAAGGAGACAGCACAATGCCAGAAATCATCAGGTGAAAGGTTTATTTTTAAGGAAGGAACTTCATGGGTGACAGTTGTTAAGGTTAAGGATTTTGTGTATTAGTAAGAAGGAAGATAATCTGCTCTTGAGATGATCCCTGAAACTTTTGCCTTTGCAGTAGAGGAGTAGTGATCCTTGGCGCATGGTTAGCTACATATAAATCTTTAGATTTTATTAAGTATAGTTAATAGAGGATCCTGCAGTCACTAGTGAGAAACCATGTTCTAGTGTTTGCAGAAATACACCTTTTGATTTAGTGCCTCTTAACTTTGATCAGGGGTTTTCAACTGGTGTGCCACTAGAGGTTGACAGGTGTGCCACAAGGTAATATGAACAAACCATTTCCACTCTTGAGCTAAATAGACAAAATACACTGAAATGCATTTAGAGCTAAAATCAATAACCTTTTATATTCTTTAGCTTTGCTGAATCACTTAACATGGGCCCAATCCAGCTATCTTCCCACTCATCCTCTGAGGTACTGCTGCCAGAACTACTATAAGAATGCCAACTTTTCTGTTTTGAATATTTAGATTTTGCTATGTTACAAGCCCAGTGCCGATGGATAGTTACATTGTGTAGACGTAATAAGCTTGGGACAAGTACTTTGTTGTACTTGCTGTCTGTGTTCCACAGACTGGCCAATGAGTATTAAAGGTGCTGTTGGATGTTTCAAGAAAAAAATGGTTTATATTTCACAGCGAACTTCATAAATACAGTATAGACAACATTGTATGTGGGATCTGAATGTTAAAAAAATTCTGTTGATACTGTGGGATTTTTTTGCCAATAACCTTTTCTACAAAGTTAGGACTATGAGAAATTCTAGCATTCACTGCAGTAGCTCTGTATGTTGATGTTGCATGCTTTTTCTATGCCTAAGCAAAAATGGTCAGCTGTACACAAATACCTACTTTGAGCAGTCATGGTTAATAGATTTTTTTTGGTGTGCTGCAAGATTTTTGTAATTAGTTTGTGCGCCATTAGATGAAAAAGCTTAAAAAATGCTGCTGTAGATATTTACAGGATGGAGAGTCTATGGATGGTAGCTAGAAGGCTGAGCCAGAGCTAGGTTGCAGTGAAAGGGGCAGCTTCCCCAATCACAAGCTGTTAGGGGGTAAAGTCATCAGTTGTTGACGGGATGCAGGTCCTCAACTTCATGTTTGTATCAGAACTTGAAGGGGTACCATTTTTGGGAAATATCCAGTTTGCCAGATGACCCTGTTACAGCTCTGCTAGAAACCTTAAGTGAAGTAGTTACTTAACTGAATTGTGAGATGAGTGCAAATCATAAATCAGGATTTAAATCTAGACATTTAAAGTGCTGCACAGAATGTAAGTTAATCCCTAATGGCTACACACAGATCCTTTTCTGGAGGAGGTGATTAGAATAAGTGTTTAGCAGTACATCATGACTCCAGTTTTCCTGGCAAACTCTACTAGTTTGCAGCTGTTCGTGACCACAAACAGCTTAAAATGATTTTGCATGTATGTATTCAGCAGTACTTGAAAACTGATTAGATTTGTTTTTACTTCAAAATATTGTCTAGTTTAATTGTTAAATAGCCACAGATAACTTGAAATGTTTACACATAAATTCATATTCACTGATTTGAAGAATTATGCTATATGTTCATAGATAAGTGCTAGGCTAGCTGCCATTGAGGGCCATTTTAAGCCTATCCAGATTCCCTCTATGTGCTTGAAATAATCTATCTCATTTGGTTATAGATTGGCCTTACCCATCCCATGGACAATAATTGATTAACCCTAGTGAAAATATCAGGGATCATACCACAGATAATTTGAGGGGATCCATGCATGGGATAAAGCATTTAGGAGCTGTATATGTCCATTAGTAGTACAGGGGGCAGTTCTGGGGTAAATTTTGTGTTTCCCATCCATGGATCTAAGCTGGTCTTGAATACAGACAGGGATGAACTTTGTTTTACGTGGATGGGGAGACTGTTCACAGCAGTGGTATGTTCAGCAAAATATACCTGTCCTTCCAAACTCTTCTGTTAGTGTTGTAGAAGACGTTTAGATTGCTAAACCAAGTAATTTAGATGATATTTGACTTGCTGATGTGCACTAACTCCATCAATAATGGGTCAAAGGATGCCATGTATGCCAGACACAGGTCACCTCTTAGCAGTCTGTAGGATACCAAGTATAGTGACAGGGTTTTGAGTCTGTCCATGTAGGACATGTTGTTTAGGTCATGTACCTTTTTAATAAGGTATCTCTGTGGGAGTTCAGTTGTTGTATGTGTCTGGATAGATACATGCCAAAAAGGGCATTACTTTCAATGATTGGCCTAATGAGGGTTGATTAAGGGGGTCAATGACATCCTTAGATCTAGACACAATCCCTTTGTTTATAAGTTGTGCAATATAGAAGGGCTTTCCTACAACACTAGACACATGTTGGTCAAAAGTTAGGTCACTGTCTACATAAGTTCACAAATTCTGAACAACTGGGTCAACTCTTAAAGGCATATTGTCAATATGGCAGTTTCCTAGGGTAGATGACTTCCCAGAGGATACACTAATGCACTTTTTGTCATTTAGTTTTAGACCATGATTTTGACACCACTTATTTGAGACAAACCTTCCTACAGGATGGATAAGTCATTTAGGGATTCAATGACTGCTCCTACCTTGCAGCCATCTGCAAACTGTGTCAGTCAGAGGCCATTGGTATTGGATTTTACTTCAGAAAAGTAGATGCCAAACAGGAGAGGTCCTAGCACAGAACCCTCGGGGACTCCACTGGTGATTGTTCTCTTTGCGGAGGTAACTTCACCTATTTTGATTATCTACATACTATCTTTGAGCCAGTTGGCAATCCACCAGGTGGTGGGGTTTTTTTGCCAATTTATTGAGCTTTTCTATTATGCCTGACTGAGAAATTGTGCCAAAAGTTTTAGCCAGGTCTAGGTACGCAATATGTACTGTTTTGCCTTCATCCATTGCTTTGGTGACTTTTCAAAAAAATCCACCAGGCTGAGTAAGCAGGACCTGCCCTTGCAAATGCAAACTGAGATGGGTCTAAATTTTGGAGGGTCCCTATGTCCTGATTGATTAATTCCAGTCTGTACAAGGCTTTGTGTATGAGGCTGGCCAGACTTATCGGTCTGTAATTGCCTGGGTGTGTGGAAGGTCCTCCTTTATGCAGGGGAATGACTGTAGCTCTTCTCCATTTGCTTCGTACAAAACCTGTATGGAGGCTGAGATTGAACAGCATTGTTAGGGGTGAGGGTAATCTGTGCTTCATACTATTTAAGATGCATCCAGGGATATTGTCAGGACCATCAATGCACTATTTTTAGGTTTTGATAGAACTTTTATGACTTGGTCTTGTGTGGTAGCTGGAGGTGAGCCAGTTTTGGGTATATCCTGAGGGAAGGTTGGAGGGAAGAGAGGAGTAAAGTTAAAGGTAAATTAATCAGCCAGTAGGTTAACCATATCTTCACCCTCAGTGTAGGTAGCATCATTCACAATTAGCTCCGCACACTGCTGTGCTATGCTTTTGAGATTACAACCTTACCTAAAAATGCCTTGTGATTGCCTTTGGCTTGGGTAACTATTTTAGCTTCAAAATTGGCTTGGGTGGATTTTATTAAGCTCCTGAGTTATTTGTTTATTTCAGTGAAAATGGCATTAATATTCTGGGAATTACTCTTTATACATTTAGTCAAAATTTATTTCCTTTTAATATAAAGCTTCTTGAAATTATAGTTCCACCATGTGGGTTTATTTCAGGGGTTTGTCCTGCACTTGTTCCTATGGGGTTCAGCAGCTGTTTACATGCTGGTATAATGTGGTGGTGTACATTTCTACATATCCAGTGGCATTAACTGTGTTTGGTGGGGATTTGATGCTTGCCAATGTATCACTTAGTAGTTAATCTGTCTTAAGGAAATTTCCAAAGGTACCTTTGGTGGAAGAGAACTCTGGTTTCAGCTTTATTTTGAAGGAGACTGATTTATGGTCAGACCTAATAATAAATAAAGATATGCCAGGGATGGTGCAAGATGCTCCCACATTAGTAAGGACATCTTAGATGTTATTCCCCTTTTGGGGTATTCTGACTAATCGTTCCAGTTCATTTGCATTGACAAAGTCCAGGAATCTCTGTACTTGTGCACTAGTGCTGGTGTAGATTTCCCAGTCTACAGTTGGATAGTTTAGACCACATAGAAAAGTGGTACTGGGTTTAATACTGGGTGAGTCTAGTTCTTGCAGATAGGTATTGTGATTTCCATTTGTCATAGAGGGATTTCTAGAGCTAACTAACATATGGTACAGGTCATTTCTGGTGGTTATTTGGAATAAAGAAGCTCTAGTGCATCATGTTGCTTTACCAAGCTTGATGGGAGTCTCTTTGAATGTAGACTGATATACCTCTACTTTTTTCCCTCCTGCACAGTAGCTGGTCTAAGCATGTATAAGACACTGTAGCCCTGCACAGCCAGAGTGCTGTCTGCTATTTTAAACCAAGTGTCAGTCACTACTAAGACATCAATGTCTTCCAGGGAGAGAAGGGCATGTAGGAAGTGACGTTTCGTGTTCAGGATGTTAGCATCGATCAGTAAAACCTTCTTATTTTCCTTTGCTTGTTTCATTACATTGGTAGGTTTATCAGGTTAGCATTGCGTGAAAAAGGTACTATGGGGGTGGGCAATGTCCTTTCCAATAACTGAAACCCTAGAGGGGCAGATTATTCCACTCTGCTTTTATGTAGTTCATAATGCCAATTTCAACATAGTTTTTAAACTACTTTGTGCCCATTTCATTAAGTTAATCATTCGCAGTTTACTGAAAATATTTCAGTATGATATCGCATGCACTATTATTGAAAAGTGCATCATTTTGCTTTAACATATTTTGTTAGCTTCTCAAAACTCACTCTTTGTACTTGTTTTAATGCTGAGTCATTGACTTGCCCCATTTGAGAGTCAACATTACTGTAGAGTGTTACCATTAGTACTGTAATATGAAATTTGCTCAGACCTTTGCTTTTTTCTAATACAAATTACATATACTGAATGTTATATCATTATCATATAAATTTCTCATTTGCTGTTTGTAAGACATATCATTTCACTGACTGCTCCTCACTGTTATATCTTGTACACACCATTCAAAACACATATAAATTCATTGTCCATTAATCACTGCACTGCTGTCGATACCTTAATCTTTCCTCAACAAGTCCACAAAGAATTCTGATGCAGATCTCTCTAGCTTGTTGAATATGTGATTACTAATAGTTCCTTTAATAAATGCACCCAGTTACCCAATACATGTAAATTCTCTGTTTATAGAATGTTGAGGTTTTTATAAATCAGTAAGTTCCTGTGGTTCTTTAACTTTATAATCTTTGTCTTGAAAACATCAGCAGGCAATATCTTCCAAGTATGTACTCTTCTCTGCTGGTAGTAGTGTTTGCACCCAAAATCAAATCTTAGCCATTGCACAGTAAATATTTCTCCATGCCCCTTGGTTATAGAGCTATTTAACACACTTTGCTCTATATTTTGCTAAAAAAAATTACTAGCCTTCTATACTGATAGGTATGAGGTCCTTCTTGCCTGCTTCACCACATTGCCTTTGTTTACTTTTTGGATATATTTATTGCTTCTTTCACAAATGGGGATGCCTGTTGGACATATGAACAATTCTCACCTCTATTTGTTGCGTATTTGGCAGAAATATACATTGTTGTATAATGTTAACACTAATAAATACAAAGATGTTTATTTATTTGTTGCATACTAATGAAGAATGGTATAATCATCCATTCTACAAATACCTAAATAGGTCCTGCACGTATGTAGAAGTGCATCATAGCCACCAGATACAGTAAATATACAACAAAAGCAGCACAGGAAGGGCTCCATTGTAACTTTGAGATCGTAACAAACTGTAATGCATTCCATTTTCGTCCTACTTTTATCCCCTAAGTGACTCGAGGGATTATTTAATTAATTAATTAATTAATTAATTAATTAATTAATTACTCAATCTATTTTAATTATGCTATTGTTAACCATCTAAGTAATCTGGTCCCTTTTCAGCCAGGTAAAAGGCAACTAATGTAGGGTCTACTTTGTTTCATTGAATTTCATTTCACTGAATTTCATTTCACCCGACCAGATCGCTGAAAACACAAATTACTGAAAACTCATTTCACTGAACTGCAGTTAGTATATATGGCACCGTGTAGAGTACTGTAAGGCAAGTAAAAGGTATATGCCCTTTTCCCCACACTAGTGCGATCCCGGATTTAGTATATATAGTTAGGGTGTATGTGGGGGGCACAGCCCCCCACCTTGTTTGTTTTATATTGCATTTTATCAAAAACTTCAAAACAATACATTTTAAACAGTAGACATGCATAGTTAAAACACAAGTGACTAACTCTTTCCAGAAGACAATATTTACTCAAACTAATTGGGGGGCTACTCCCCCTACACCCCCCAATGTGGGGGGCTGTGCCCCACCCCCCAACTATATATACTAACTCCAGGATTGCACTACAGTGGGGAAAAGGGCATATAACTTTTACTTGCCTTATAGTACTCTACACAGTGCCATATGTACTAACTGCAGTTCAGTGAAGTGAGATTCAGTGAAAGAAAGTAGACCCATATATGTCTGATGTAGATATGTATACATGGGTGTACTACACATTAGTGAATACAGAAGTTGATACTGCATTATGCATGCACCAAGAAACAGCTTTGGCATGTGCAAATTTCAACTTAAAAATATAAAATAAAACACTGTTTTTTGGAGGGAGCAAGTCCTACCCCACTCCCCGGCACACCCTGCTAATTGTATGTTCTAATTCTAAGATTGCACGATCCCTGGAAAAAGGGAATATTCCCCTAAACAGGGATTGCTGATCTTGCACACCTGTCAATCAGCTGTCTAGTCAATCATATGCAGTCACCTAGACAACAGTTGCCATTATGCAACATAGTCACTCTCACCCATATACATATATATGTGCTCACATATATATGTGTGTGTGTGTGTGTGTGTGTGTGTGTGTGTGTGTGTGTGTGTGTGTGTGTGTGTGTGTGTGCATGGGTCTACTTCTGTAGACCAAATTAACACTTTGCCAAAACTGAAATCAATGAATCTACTCTGCCAAAACATTTATGTGAAACTACACACTGCCGGGCCACAGAAAAGTTTAGAAGATTTTTTGTTTGGTTTAACATATGTTTAATTAGCTGAACTATCCTAGGTCCCAATAAGTTTGGATAATCGACCTCTACTGTATTACACATGCTACGAAAACTCTACATATTTTAATATTTAAACTAAAAAACGTACCTTTGTTGACACTTTGGCAGGGGGGCAAATCCCTTTGAACTCCCCATGTGTGTGTGGGGGGGGCTTTACCCACCACAACCCTTGCAGATTTTATATACCAACTCCGAAATTGCACTACAGTGTGGAAAAGGTAACATCTGGAAATGTTAGCATGCTTCCTTGATTCGGTTTTCCGTGGTTCGGCAGTGTGTAGTTTTGGCAGAGTGGAGACG
This sequence comes from Protopterus annectens, assembly GCF_019279795.1. Lineage (NCBI taxonomy): Eukaryota > Metazoa > Chordata > Ceratodontiformes > Protopteridae > Protopterus > Protopterus annectens. Next base: position 254,203,250 of record NC_056732.1, read on the forward strand.
CTGATTTCAGTTTCAACAAAGTGTAAATTTGGTCTACAGAAGTAGACCAGTGAGTGTGTGTGTGTGTGTGTCTATGTATATACACACACACACACACACACACACACACACACACACACACACACACACACACACACACACACACACACACACACACACACACACACACACATACACACACGCACACACACACACACACACACACACACACACACACACACACACACACACACACACACACACACACACACACACACACACACACACACACACAGACACACACACACAGACATACAAATGCTGCAGTTCTGTCAGTTCACACATATGTATGATTACACTAAACACAACATTCCTGTAATTGAAAATATCTTGTATTGAAACTCTTCTACTATAATTTATAGAACCCTAATACTAGGTGATACTAATACTGATTGGACTACATGTAATCCCCAAGAAAACTCCATCCCACTGCAAACTCAAATAGTAATCTCAGCTCCCTGGCTCACACCACAAACCAGACAAAAGATACTACTCAGAAATAAAATCTGGGCCAAATGGAGATCTACCAAATGTCCTACAACCCACCTCCAATTTAAACAGCTAAGAAATGCTACAAAGAAAGATATTCTTAGAAACAAAAAAGACTACTACCTACATCTTCAAAAAAACAATCAACAAACTCCACAAAAATTCTGGTCTGCCATAAACAAACTCCTTCAGCCAGGTCACACTACTACTCCAGACCCAATCAGTTCCAACAAAAGTAACTCCAACCTGATCCCTGACGCCTTTAATAACTACTTTACAGAAGCCATTAAAACCCTGGCTAATTCTTTACCGCCCATTGCTGTATCCCAAACAAATACCTGCAATCCTACATCACTTACCTTTCAGATACAACCGGTATCTACAGCTCTCATCTGTAAGCTACTTCAAAAATTAAAACCTTGCACCCCTTCTGCTGACCGACTCCCATCTGAATACCTACAAATAGCTGCAAAAGCCATAGACTATCCCATTTCTATCCTTATTAACAGAACTATCTCTGAAGCTAGAATCCCTACTCTATGGAAGATATCTCATATCATCCCCTTACATAAAGGAGGACCATCTACAGAGCTTTCTAACTTTAAGCCCTATTGCTTTACTCTCCCCCTTAGCTAAGATAATGGAAAAATGTATTCACAAGCAGCTACTTAACCACTTACTACAAAATAACCTATTGGCTAACTGCCAACGTGGCTTTAGGCCATTTCACAGCACATCGACTGCCCTTTTATCCTTTACCGACTCTATATACAAGAATCGCAACAACAACTCTTTCTCTTCTGCTCTATTTATCGACCTGTCAAAAGCCTTTGACATGGTAAACCACAACCTGCTGCTTGACAAACTAAAGGCTCATTCTCTCAATCCCCAAGCCATACAATGGTTCAGATCCTATCTGGAAAATAGACAGCAAGCAGTACTTTGGCAGAACAGTCTATCTTCACTACTTCCTGTAAACATTGGAGTCCCACAGGGCTCCATCCTAGGTCCCCTACTCTTCTCCTTATTTATCAACAACTTACACATCAACATACCTCAAGCCACCTGCATTCAATATGCAGATGACTCCACATTAATATGTACAGCCAATGATATATCCTCTCTCCATTCCCTCACACAAACTGTTTTTCAGAATGTTGAAAACTGGTTTATGCAACACTGCCTCCTCTTAAACCCAAAAAAAACAAAGCTATTGCTTTTTACTCCTACTCATAAATCAGCCACTCCTTTCTTCTCTATAACCTCTAACAATGGTACCAACATCTTCCCAGACACTACAACCCGTCTACTAGGGTAACTATTGATAATCATCTCAATTATGATGAACACATAAACTCCACCATTAAGTCTGTTAACAGAAAACTTGGCACACTCTATAGAATAAAAACCTTCCTTACCCCCTCTGCAAGGAAAACAATTGCTCAGACCCACCTCATTTCCACCCTCTTTTATGCCTCTGTCATATATACCAACCTATCCAAAAGCAACCTCACTAAGCTCTCCATATGTTATAATAGCATAACTAGATTTATCACAAGTTCCCCTTTAAAACTCACCACTGTCTTAACATCAAACAACTAGGGTGGCTAGAACTGCAAAACCATATACTCTTTCAACAATTGCTTATAACAAAAAAGATTCTACACCTCCCTAACAACACTCCTATCTTGTCTAATCTTATTACTCCTTACAATAATCTACCTACATTACGCTCTGCTAACAAGCTCCTAGTTTTATCCAGCAAAGCTAATAACAAAGCCGGTGATTCTCTTTTCGCTAACACCGTAGGTAAAGTCTGGAATCAACTTCCTGCTGAATTATCTACCATTAATTCTACTTTTCTTTTCAAGAAATATCTTAAAAAACATCTGAAAGCACACTGGCTTTGTCCATGTACTAACCCCCACTGATATCTTTTTTCTTCCATTCTATAATCTTAACTCTATTCCTACACCTGTATCCACTGCCTTCAACTCTACTCCTACTCTCCTATAATGAGAATAAGATACATTTATTATTCCCTTTATCTAATAATTGCTCATACCTTTCTAGTGTGATTTTGTAAAAAAAAAAAAAAAAAAATTGTTTATTTTATGTTTTCTGTATAGAAATGCTTAGTTCAATTTATTTAGTATTGCCTAGTTTTAATTCTGTAGAATTGTTTAGTTTAACTTTGTCAATTTCCTGTTTGGAGCTTTTCTCCCCGGGCCTCTACCGAAAATGGACATATATCCAACTAGACTAGCCCGGTCAACAAATGTAAAATAAAATAAATAAATAAATAAATAAATCTTTTACTAGTCCAACTACATTCCAAAATCCTCCAGCACTAAAAAATCATAGATTGGATCCTAACAAAGCAACCCTAAAAATATCTCACTCTCAGTATTTCTAGACTCATTATATGATCTTTACCCTACATTTGCCATTCACTCCCATCTGTCAGGAAACCAACCTTATACATATTTACAAGAAACCTCACCAACTTTAGTAGTGACTCTTTCAGCAATGCATTAGTACAATTACACTATAGCCAGTCCATAGATTAAGTGATTATGCACTTTAACCAGATGTTCCCAGCAACAGTAAATGCCCTAGCTCCCATTAGGGGGGAAAAAGTAAGCATAATTTAGTCCTGCTTCCTGGTTATCTCAATCCACCAAACTATTTATGAAGCAAAAAGACAAAGTGTAGTATCCCTGGAAAGCTAACAAAACACCTGCCGCTTTCCAATTATACAGAATCCTAAGGAATATCACGAAAGCACAAGTTATTTGTGATAAGAAAAAAACATTCCTTAAACTACCAGAACACATATAGTAAATTCCACAAACATTCTGATCAAGTATAGCCCATATCCTTATACCAGGTAAGCTATCCCAACTAATCCTTTTCTCCAATAAATCTAACTATACTACAGCTACAGCCTTCAGTTCTCATTTTATTAACTCTGCTACCTCCCTTCTTCTTCTACCCCAACACATTCCATAAGCAGAAATCCATTCTCTGTACTAAAATTCAATCCTATTCATTAAATTGTGTCCTATAATGCTCCTTCAGACAACCTGCCACTTCTATACATCAAAACCACAACCAAAGCCATAGTCTAGCCAGTATCAATTCATCAACAGATCCGTACAAGGATCATATGTCCCTAACAAATGAAAAGAATGTAATATCAATCCTTTATGTAAAGATGGCCCTTCCAATGAACTGAACAATTTCAGACCCATAGTTATTCTATCTCCACTGTCCAGAATCTTAGAAAAATGTATTCCCATCCAGTTACTTCACTCTCTCTAAATATTTAATTTCCTCTCTCCTACCCAGCATGCATTTTGTCCAACACATAGTACTGATACTGCTCTTTAATACCTCATTAACAGTCCACTAATACAGAAATACACTGTCTCTCATCATTTGTGCCTACAAAAATACTCCCCATTCTAGGTCTCTCTTCTAACTCACTGTCTTGGTTTCTTTCATACCTCATCAATAGGAGTCAAAGTGTAAAATGACAACAGGCCACATCCTACTTTTTTCCTACACCCATTGTAACCCCACAAGGCTCTGTCCTTGGTTCCCTATTAAAAGGATAGTGAGGGAAAGGTACTTACAAGAGAGGAGAGTGTGTTGAGTAGATGGAAAGAGTATTTTGGGAGGCTGATGAATGAAGAGAATGAGAGAGAGAGAGAGAAGGTTGGATGATGTGGGGATAGTGAATCAGGAAGTGAAACAGATTAGCAAGGAGGAAGTAAGGGCAGCTATGAAGAGGATGAAGAATGGAAAGGCTGTTGGCCCAGATGACATACCAATGGAAGCATGGAGGTGCTTAGGAGAAATGACAGTGGTATTTTTAACTAGATTGTTTAATGAGATTTTGGAAAGTCAGAGGATGCCTGAGGAGTGGATAAAAAGTGTTTTGGTACCTATCTTTAAGAATAAGAGTGATGTGTAGAGCTGCAGTAACTACAGAAGGATAAAATTGATCAGTCACAGCTTGAAGTTATGGGAAAGAGTAGTAGAAGCTAGGTTAAGAAGGAAGGTGATGATTAGTGATCAGTAGTATGGTTTCATGCCAGGAAAGAGCACTACAGATGCAATGTTTGCTCTGAGAGTGTTATTGGAGAAATACAGAGAAGGTCAGAAGGAGTTGCATTGTGTCTTTTTAGACTTGGAGAAAGCATATGACAGGGTGCCTAGAGAGGAGTTGTGGTATTGTATGAGTAAGTCGGGAGTGGCAGAGAAGTATGTAAGAGTGGTACAGGATATGTACGAGGGTAGTCTGACATTGGTGAGGACTGCAGTGGGAGTGACAGATCTGTTTAAGGTGGAGGTGGGATTACATCAAGGATCAGCTCTGAGTCCTTTCTTATTTGCAGTGGTGATGGACAGGTTGACAGATGAGATCAGACAGGAGGCCCCGTGGACTATGATGTTTGCAGATGACATTGTGATCTGTAGTGAGAGTAGGAATCAGGTTGAGGAGACTTTGGAATGGTGGAGATATGCTCTAGAGAGCAGAGGAATGAAGGTCAGCAGGGCTAAGACAGAATATATATGTGTAAATGAGAGGGAGGGTAGAGGAATGGTGAGGATGCAGGGAGTAGAGATGGTAAAGGTGGACGAGTTTAAGTACTTGGGATCAACATTTCAGAGTAATGGTGAATGTGGAAGAGAGATGAAGAAGAGAGTACAGGCAGGGTGGAATGGGTGGAGAAGAGTGTCAGGAGTGATTTGTGACACACAGGTACCAGTAAGAGTGAAAGGGAAGGTCTACAAGAGGGTAGTGAGACCAGCTATGTTATATGGGTTGGAGACAGTGGCACTGACAAAAAGGTTAAAGGTGTTAAGATTTGCACTCGGTGTGACTAGGATGGATGGGATTAGGAATCAGTATATTAGAGGGTCAGCTCATGCTGGACAGTTTGGAGACAAAGCAAGAGAGACGAGATTGTGTTGGTTTGGACATGTGCTGAGGAGGGATGATGGGTATACTGGGAAAAAGTTGCTAAGGATGGAGCTGCCTGGTAAGAGGAAAAGAGGAAGGCCTAAGATAAGGTTTATGGACGTGGTGAGAGAGGACATGCAGGCGGTTGGTGTGACAGAGCAAGATGCAGAGGATAGGAAGAAATGGAAAGAGATGATCCGCTGTGGTGACCCCTAACGGGAAAAGCCGAAAAATTATGATGATGATAAATGGTGTCCTCTATATTCCAACAATACCTGCATGATTCAATATGGTAATGGCTCCACTACCATCTGCAGTGCCCCATCAGTTTCTGACAAATTCTCACTCAAGAAGTTTTCATATCTATAGAAACTTGGCTTTAAGACTCTTATCTGATGCTCAATGCCCAAAAACAAATGTTATGCTGCTTACTCCCAAATCACTTCATAATATCAAAACTAAATTCTCTCTCTTGTTTCAGTAAATGGCACAAAAGTTGATGTTGCCTCCCAAATCAAATTGCTAACATCCAAACCAATGTGTAAAAAGATCACATAGGCAAACCATTTAGAAATAATTGCAGGAAAAACTCAGACAAGCTAGTGTTTTGACTGTGTGATACCTTAAACCTCCTATAATGAAGGCCTATCAGATACATACAAATAACCCCTTTAGGACATTAAATGTTTCAGCTTCATGGCTTCTGAATGTCCATGACTTGTTTACTTTTTAAGTTACATGAGATTTTATGTATCACACAGTGCAAACTCTAGCTTGTCTAATTTTCTTGCAGTTATTACCAAATCAAATTACTAGGACTAACGACTGATGATAAGTTCGGCTATGATATACATACTCAGGAAGTAATCAGGAAAACATGTGACAAACTGGGCATGCTGTATAGGGCTAGAAGCTACTTTACTGAAAATACCAGAAAATGTATAGCCTTATCATTTGAACTTCTTACTCTCTCTTATGCTGCATCCAATCTTGCTACAAACCTACAATCAGCACAACTCTCAAAAACCTAGATAAGGTATAATTTCACAGAGTTCTTCACTACTCTAGTACATGCCCAGCCTTTAAGTCCTCAGAAAAATCAAAATCTGTCTTCTTAGCCAGCAGTTCTCATGACAAAACTATTCTTGTAACATGACCAGACTATGGAATTCTCATATTAATACTCCACAAATCAACTAACTTCCTACTATAAAAAGCTATTGAAAACTCAGTAAAAATCATCACTTTTTTACAGTCTTCCTATTCATCAGACAATATTTTATTCTGTGCAATCTCACAAATTAATTAATGTCATTCTCTCTTGCACTCAATCAAATTTGCCTTTTTTTCACATCCCAGGAAATGAAATCAATGTTAGCTTCCATGACTTAAAGGGGTAAGTTCTATTATTCTTGCCCCTCCATGAATTTCAATGTCACTTCCATGGATCTATGGTCACTGTCTTTCTGCAAGCTCTTCCTTACTTTTCTGGATAACAGCTCTCCTCCTCTTTGTCTCCGTAGCAATTTTGTTTTGAATACAGGAAACTGTTTTCTGGGCCATTCCTTTTCCTCTCTCAGGTCTGCTTACATACTAATGTACTATGGTTTCCACTGTTTTTTCTTGTTCCATGACTTGCATAGATTTTTGAACTTTCTTGACAGCCATTTCAAGGTCTAAAAAAAAATTTCACAGTGTGTGCGAAAAATATTTTCATTATAGCAGGATAGGCTACATTGAATCACATATTTGCTTATCTGTATATTATGAAATATGCTAAGAATCTCCTTCTTTTAAGTCTGGTGCCTAGTGAGAAATCATAGTCCACAAATACTCTTTGTTCACTTACTATAAGAATTTTGCCATTTTTCAAAAGCAGACCTAATGGCTGCTCTTTTAACTGAAAGTTCTTTACTTTAATAAAGTTGGTTTGTTGGAATCACTGGTCTGCTCTCATTGCAACATACTCCCAGTGTGCACCATCTAGAAGGAGCTCTTCTGTTGCTAGGCCAATCCTCTCTCTGATTTCCAAAAGTTTCTCCTTTATCTCCCCCTCTCTCTGATTTCCAGTCGTTTCTCCTCTACCGCCTTTTTGATGATTTCATTTCTGTCGGTCCTTCTTATATTTCTTTTTCTCCTGATTTCATAAATGACAGTTCATCTGTGTGGTTGTTCAGATCTATGTTTTTTTAATCTGTTTAATTCATATAATCCATGAAGGAGTCTCCTATTCTCAGCACCTCTGTGAAGAGCCATTCGCTTTTGTCACTTAAAACTATTATATCCTGGCCCCAACCAGGAGACGGTTGTCTCTCTGCCTTTGTGCTTTTCCTCCTTTTGACCTCCTGATCCTTGATATATAACTTTCTCTCTGATCTCTTATTTAGTGCTTTCCTCACCCTCCTGGACATCAATGCTATTGTTACCACCACCATTGTTCTCTTTCAGTGGGTATTTTTAGTGGGAATTCTACCTTTTAACACTTAAATTATCACTTTTCTGAGGCTTGAGAACACAACACTGATATGAACATTTTAGCATAGCCATTCATCTGATGTTTATGGGAAGTAGCAGGCAACAAGAGTAGCTAGATAAAGCCAATGTAAACATAAGAAGGACAGACAAAACTTCACACAGACAGGGACCTAAAGGGAGACTCTGGACCCCAATGTAGACGTGTTTCCACTTCCACTATGTAAGATTAATACTTAGTTACTGGAATTCACTCCTGTGGCCATAATTAATCACAACTGTGAAACAGCTTGTGCTCCAATGGTAGTGATAAAAACAAGTGATTTTCCCCATGAGGTAGGTCCCCTACCCACTTACACACTGAGTTTACCTATACATATTCCAGTCCACTCAACAGAGATGAATGAAGTAACTCCATATAACACTGCACAGTAGCTGGGTATTAAGTCTTTTCAATGCATCTCAATCAAGCAACTGATTTCTTTGTAACAGATTGCTTATCCTGGAACACAGAATGGCCATACATAGCACTATACCACACTGCTCATCACGGGGGTCATTTATCTTGTTGAAATGTAAAGGTTGTTTGAAAACTGAACCCCAAATATTGTTCCTTAACTGGGCTAACTTGAATATAGACAAGAGATTACTACTGGAATACTGTCAACTAAAATGCATTTGTGACTTGTGTAAAGTTTGGCATATTTTATAATATATTGACTGTCTCTCCTAGAAAGAGTAAACATGTGCTTTGCCAAATTGTGTATAATCATTATTTCAGTAGACTACAGTACTGAGTTCCTCATAACCAGATGTAAATGAAGGGAGGGGTCTTTGATGAGGTACTGTTGGGTGCAAAGGTTCATACACTACAAATGCACTTACTCTCCAAGACCCAGATCATTATTATGCATTATAGTATGCACCTTATATCTGAGCACACCCCGACGACACAGAAAGAAGCTGTCTCTCTACTTCTGCTCTTCAGCAGGCATTGAGAACAATCAATCACTGGCAATGTCTTCTCCTAGTCTGATTTTCCATTAATGAAACTAAATGTTGAGTCTCACTTGAGCTTATGAGTTCATATGCACAGCCTCAATGCACCAGTCAGCTGGAACCATGCCAGTGACTTTACCTTTTCTGCTTTATCATTTGTTTATTTTTGGCTTTATTATGTAGTGTATCTTTCAAGTTCTTCATCTCTATTGGTTACTGTTTACACCATTTTCAAAGCTGAATGCAATGTTTACAAGTATGCTGCAGGTGTACCTTATTAATGTCATTCTCTTGTTATTGACTTGCTTGAGGTGCAGAGGTCATACAATGCAATCCCCTGGATTCTGCAAGCCCTGCATGGTGTGCAGGACTAGTGCAGGAGCTCCAGCAGGCAGTATGTCTGCCATGCAATCCAGGAATAACCTGTAGGGGCGTGCACGAGGGCTCCTGCACTAGTCCTGCATGGACACAGCCCCTGTATGCAAATTACCCCATTAGCAGGAGAAATCCATGCAAATGAGGTGAATTTGCAATCCAGGAAGCTGGAAACCGGCCATGCAGGACTAGTGTAATCTGCAGAAATGTACTCCGTCAGTAACGGAGGACATTTCTGCAAATTACAAAATGGAGCCATGACAGCTCCAAATAAAGGGTGGATGTCATGTCGAAAGCATGCCAATGGCCAACTAAATAAGGCCATTGGCATAGAAAACACTTGCAAAAATAAAAAAAATCGACTTTTATTTTTTTTTTTTAGCCGACCTCGGCTGTTTAACCGTAGGGCAGCGGTGTGCAAATGGGATCGGGGGAAAATAAGAAAAAAAACCCATAAAATAAGCATTCTAACTAAAATCACTATTTTGCCATTATACTCAAAGGCAGGCAGAAGACAACATGGCTAGTGAATAGTGGTTGCTAAGGGGGAAGGCTCAGTGTGGGACATGTAACTATGCATTAGCAGGCAATCCTATGCAAATGAGGGGAATGATACTGAATCCCAGATTTCCCCTGCATGCTAGTCAGCACCCAACAGTGTAAGAGAAGGAATAGTTTGGTGCAAGCCTAGGAATTAGCGAACATCATAGTGGGGTGTGTCAGGCATACTGTAAGCGGATTGAAGCCCTGTGGCTTGGGCTTGCTCCTAGCTTAGCAGAGCTAAGCAAGGAGGTGTGTCTGAGGCTGCCTAGCACTCTTTACATTTCCTAGGTGGGTCTGCGTGCCACGCACCGGGTTTTAAAGGAAAAAAAAAAGTAAACCAGGAAATAGCAGCTCTGTGCACATTGCAGCACTCTGTTTGCGCAGCACACCCCCAGGCTCAAACAAGAAGGGAAAACAGCAGTAGGAAGGTAATCTAGGAGAACTAGTATAGCGGGCAGGTAAAATGTATCAGAATCAGCCAATTACACAGGCAGCAGACCAGTCCAACCCAGAACACTACTGTAAACTATGCAAACACCTCTCCCTCTGTTTTACCCAATACTTTACACTACCGGTGTATACAAGCGGAGAACTTTTAACAAACAAAACAGCAAAATGATAGGGGCTGCAGCAGCTATCATATCACAACATGAGGAAGAGGCTGAGGGTGGTGAGGATGAGAATGCTGTTGACCAACCCACAGTGAGGAGATGGAGAAGAGTGTACAGACCCAGGGTAACCTACCAGGGGCTACATGAGCTGGAGATAGTGGAGCCCTATAGGGTGGACAGGGACCTCCTACAGCAAATTGTTCAGCTGTGCCAGCCATGCCTGACACACAGAACTAACAGAAGGGAACCCATCCCAGTGGATACCAAGGTATGTGCAGGCCTAGGAATACCAGCCACAGGTACCTCACAAAGCCCAACTGGTGATATCATGGGGATCTCACAGGCATCAGCATCCAGAGTATTCCACCAGTTCCTGGTTCCTGGATGCCATGTCAGCACATGCTGCTGACCACGTATATTTCCTCAACACCCGAGAGGTGTTGGCCAGCAATATGTGTCTCTTCCACCAAATAGAAAACACCCTGAGGTGGTGGGTGCTAAAGACTGCACGCACATATGCATCAAATCACCACCCAGTGAGTGTAGTAGTGTCTAGGGCATTATAATGAATGTGCTGGCTGCCCTGGAAGCTATCAGGATTCCCACATCTGGCATCTGACGCAGATGTACCAGAGATTTGCCAATTAGGACATCCCTTACGGTCACCTAGTGGGCGATGCTGGTTACGCACTGGAGCCGTGGCTGATGACACCCATCAGAAATGCACATACACCCGAACAAGTACTCCATAATGAGGCACATGCACAGATCAGAATCATAACAGAACATGTGTTTCGGATGCTCAAGTCACAGTTCCAGCACCTGCACACATCCAGTGGAGCCTTGCAGTACTCACCAGCTACATGTACCCAAATTGTCATCGTATGTGCCATGCTACACAGTATGATCCTGTGGAAAAAGCTGCAGCAATAACAGCAAGGGGCAGGGCCACACAGCCCCCCACCAATGCCAAGGCCTGCACAGGCACAGAGTGACTCAGAGGAGGAACAACCTGAGCCTGCCCCAATAGGCAGATGGAGGCATACCTAGTATGCCATGGCCTTGGAAAAGAGGCAACGCATAGCACATACACTGACACATTAGGGACCCAGGGAATGACACCTCTGTCTGACTCGCACTTACAGTAAAAGGGATGCCAAACATGACACTACCTGTGCTCAACCATGTATAGGGAGTGTACTATACACATCTGACATAGGCAGTCCTCAGCACCATCCTCAATACTGGCACACCCACAAGGTAAGTCACTCCCCTTACAGATTGCTGATTGGAGTAGTATGTGTAGTCACTTGTATCTATGCTATGGATGTGAGCATGGAAGGGAATCAGGTAGCTGAATAGGATGCCAGCAGATAGTAGACACCTATAGTGGCAACATGAGATCTGTAACAAATACGGGTGTCACCATAGTAGCCAGTACTACACAGGGCTACAAAACCCACTGCAGGAAATGTGCTGGGCCACATGCATGTCCATATTACTCACACATGCCAGTCAGGGAGGTTCACTTACCCAACAACAGCCTCAGCCAGCAGGACAGGTGTAGACAAACACAATCAAAGGCTGTGCTATGACCTCTGAATGATGCCTATGGGTAACCACCCCCCCAGACCTACACAGACAGATTGCATCCGGCCAGGCAGTGGGATGTTAGTTCTGAATGGTAGGAAGTCAGAAACTAATATGTAGGTCAATCAAACCTAAGACCTGTAGTACACTGATATGCCTCTAGTCAGCATGATAGGTTAGAATATAGAATGAAATGGAGTACCTGACATACCAGTACAGTCATAGCAAATGTGTACAAGTGTCAAGTGTGCCCCTCCCCCAGTGTATGTAGAAATGTAGAAACAGTCAGGTGTGCCCCCAATCCTGTGTAGAAATGTAGAAATAGTCAGGTGTGCCCCCAAACCTGTGTAGAAATTTAGAAAACGTCAGGTGTGCCCCCCCAAACCTGTGTAGAAATGTAGAAATAGTCAGGTGTGCCTCCCACTTCTGTGTATAAATATAGAAACAGTCAGGTGTGCCCCCCATCCTATGTAGAAATGTAGTAACAGTCAGGTGTGCCTCCCCAATCCTGTGTAGAAATGTAGAAACAGTCAGGTGTGCCCCCCCACTTTTTTGTATAAATGTAGAAGCAGTCAGGTGTGCCCCCCCAATCCTGTGTAGGAATGTAGAAATAGTCAGGTGTGCACCCCCAATTCTATGTAGAAATGTAGAAACAGTCAGGTGTGCCCCCCAATCCTATGTAGAAATGTAGTAACAGTCAGGTGAGCCCCCCACTCCTATGTAGACATGTAGAAACAGTCAGGTGTGCCCTATCCCTCAGTCCAGCATAGAAATGTAGTAACACTCAGGTGTGCCCCCTCCCAACCTTTGTGGAGAAATGTAGAAACAGACATGTGTGCCTCCTCCCCCAATCCTGTGTAGAAATGTAGAAACAGTCAGGTGTGCTTCCCCCAACCCTACTTAGAAATGTAGTAACAGTCAGGTGTGCCCCCCAAACCTATTTAGAAATGTAGTAACGTTCTGGTGTGCCCCCCCCAATCCAATGTACACACATCACAAGAGTCAGGTGTGCCTCCCCACAACCGTGTGTAGAAATGTAGCAACATGAATGTGTAGGTATAATACCAGTGGAGAACAGATGCCCAGTGTGGCCAAGGTAGCAGGATAGATTGTAGCATTTGCACAATATGCAGGTATGTGTGTGTTAGGTCGGTGTGTGTTTCATATTGTGTGAGAGTGGTCAGTATGTATGCATGTTGAGGTATGACCTGGTGGCCATTGCCCACTACTTCTGATGACAGGGCCAAGTCCTCACAACTGCAGTGCCTAAGACGATTCCCACCAGTATAACCCATGCTAGCAGTAAGCCATTGTAAATGTATAGTGGTAATATATGTCACCATCTGAAAGATTGGCATGGCATGGCTACTGGGCTAGATATTCAAGCAGTACACAGGGGAAAGTACTCCAGACATACAGTATATATTGTGTAACTGTGAAATGGACACACCCTTGGAATTGTACAAACAGGTATGCATCACAGTATCTGGACCTGTAGTAGGGGATACCGGTGTTGTCTGACCGAATACTTGCAGATCACAAAGGAGGTAGGACTGATGTATTGGGAAAAAGCTGATGAACCTGCACATGCCAGAATAATTGGAATGCCCCATGCATATCTGTGTGTCAGATGCAAGTAGTTTCCATAGCACACATGCACCCAGGTCACCCAAACACCACCCACAGGTACCTCTCTAGTCGTATCCCTGCTGTGGGGAATGGGTACTATGACCCCACCTGTATATGGCAATAGCAAAATAATGCAGCATGCAGTGCAGGTGTCCCATGCAGGTATGTCCCCAGCCATAGGTAGCTCCCTGCCAGCATCCACACCACTTGATCAAGACTGATAGAAGGTATGGGCATGAACACCTAGCACACCTACCCTGTCACCCCAGGGGAGTATACTGTATGGCAGTCTAAGACTGTAGGACTGACAGAATGCAGCAGCCTGCCACATCTGGCCCACATCAACACTAAATGGCCCACAGGTCTCTGCCAAAGGCCTGTGTCTCACACATACTGCCAATGTATGTTATTTCATGGACACCCAAATAACAACATACACTCCACATAAGCCATATGCAAGGCCATGTGGACAAACCACAGTAACATGTCCACCATGTCCCCTGCATGAACTGTGGACCAACACCAAGACACAGCTGTGATGTGGTAATAGCCTTATGGAAAGTATCAGAGAATGTATGCATACTGTATGGAAGAAAATAGAATAACGGGGTGGGGGGGGTGGGAGCATGGGCAGCATGGAATTTGCAAGGTCCAACACAAAGCTGTGTGCACACACTGTCCCTGGTTGCAAACACATAAATGGGTGGCTACATAATTGTCCGTACACCACAATAGGGGTAATGTCCTGACTCATGGCCCCTGCTTCTGTGTAACCTGTGTGAATCTGTTGAGCTGTGAGGTATTGCCACAGCAAGATAAGGCCATACTGTCATGTCGATGGATGTACAAGTATGGGATCCTCTGCCAGCACTGTACCAAGGTGCTGAGCTGGATTCACAGACCCAGCAGCAAGTGTCTGCAGCTCCCCCTCCAGAATGGCATAACTTAGCATGAATATGAAGGCGTCTGCTCACAATACTGGACACAGCTCCAGTCCCCCTTGTCCCCCAAGACATCACTGTGAGCAGGAATGTCCACCTGACAGTACATGAGGATAGGAAACATCACAGTGTATAACAGTACACATGTCTGAATATCTCTGCTAACAGCAGTACCATGTAGCTAAAGTAGCACAGACACAATCACTTACAATACACACTATTCCCTGCACAGTTTGTCCCAATATTGCCAAATGATTGATGAATACCCTGCAGAAACAGTTTGCTACTGTAGGTATACAACACAAAGGTCTGCACTGGAGTACAAACTACCTGGAATCAATCCACACCTTCAGTACAGAAGGGCATACTGGGCATGCTCACACACTTAGAGAAATTAAGTTAATGTCAGACAACAACATACTGAAAAGTCATACTGGGCATGCTCACACACTTAAACAAATGAAGCCCATGTCTGCAAACAACAGTGGACCATACATATCTGGCAGTTGCAGATGTTAGTGCATACACTCCTCAGTATACACCAGTCATGTTTTGAGCACACAGTGGATAGGAATACAGACATCTATCCAAGGACAACACACTATAATAAGCCAAAAGTAGATGTACATAGATGTGTGGAAGAGAGTGACTGTGACAAGGAGCCATCCATCATGAG
Organism: Protopterus annectens; assembly: GCF_019279795.1. Classification (NCBI taxonomy): domain Eukaryota; kingdom Metazoa; phylum Chordata; order Ceratodontiformes; family Protopteridae; genus Protopterus; species Protopterus annectens. Next base: position 254,218,586 of record NC_056732.1, read on the forward strand.
GCCTGTCTCACCCAGCACAAAGCCAAATGGCTACAATCACATGAGGTGTAAATGTCACTCATTGTAGATAATAGCTACCAGTATGCATCAGCATTACAGACTACATGGTGTAAGTGCTTGCTGTGCAACATGACTGTACAAGGAAGTAGTCATCTAGCAGCTGTATGCACATACCTACAGAATATACCCCTGTGTGTGCCCGCATGTGGTGTGTCAACCTCTAGATAAATGGGTTATGGCCTATACACACACACTGCCCTCCCCATAGCCCTACTATGGCAAGCCTGCTGAGGTCATCCACTTTGAAATACACCTTTGGGAAAGGTGTAGCCCAATAATCTCCATGGCACATCCTATAACTGCGTACTGCTGTAGTGTGATAAACTAGTTAGGTAGGAGTTCTAATCCCAGATGTGGCAACTGTGTGTGTGTGTCTGTGTGTCTCTGTCTGTGTAGAGAGCAATGCTTTTTAAGCTAGTCACACTCACTACAATTCAAATGCCCTAAGCAAGGCTGCTGATGTCATTCACTGTGAAATACACCTTTGGGAAAAGGGTATGACAGTAATCTCCATGGCACATCCTATAACTGTGTACTGCTGTAGTGTGATAAACTAGTTAGGTAGGAATTCTAATCTCAGACATAGCAGCTGGATGTGTGTGTGTGTGTGTGTGTGTGTGTGTGTGTGTGTGTGTGTGTGTGTGTGTGTGTGTGTGGGTATGTGTAGAGAGCAATGCATTTTAGGCTAGTCGTACTCATTACAACTCAAATGCCCTACTTTGGCAAGGTTGCTGATGTTATTCACTGTGCAATACACCTTTGTGAAAAGTGTAGGAAAGTAATCTCTGTGGGGTATCCTATAACTGCATGCTGCTGTAGTGTAATAAACTAGTTAGGTAGGAGTTCTAATCCCAGACATGGCAACTGTGTGTGTGTGTTTGTGTGTCTCCCTGTCTGTGTAGGGAGCAATGCATTTTAAGCTAGTCACACTCGCTACAATTCAATTCAAGGCTGCTGATGTCATTCACTGTGAAATGCACCTTTGGGAAAGGTGTAGGCCAGACATCTCTGTGGTATGTCCTATAACTGCGCACTGCTGTAGTTTGATAAACTAGTTAGGTAGGAGTTCTAATCCCAGACATGGCAACTGTGTGTGTGTGTGTGTGTGTGTGTGTGTGTGTGTGTGTGTGTGTGTGTGTGTGTGTGTGTGTGTGTGTGTGTGTCCCTGCCTGTGTAGGGAGCAATGCATTTTAGGCTAGTCACACTCACTACAATTCAAATGCCATACTTTGACAAGGCTGCTGATGTCATTCACTATGAAATACAACTTTGGGAAAGGTGTAAACCAGTAATTTCCGTGGTGCACCCTATAACTGCGTACTATTGTAGTGTGATAAACTAGTTAGGTAGGACTTCTAATCCCAGACATGGCAACTGTGTGTGTGTTTCTGTGCATCCCTGTCTGTGCAGGGAGCAATGCATTTTAGGCTAGTCACACTCACTACAATTCAAATGCCTTGCTTTGACAAGGCTGCTGAGATAATTCACTATGAAAAACACCTTTTGGAACAGTGTAGTCCAGTAATCTCCATGGTGTGTCCTATAACTGTGTATTGCTGTAGTGTGATAAACTAGTTAGGTAGGAGTTCTAATCCCAGACATGACAACTGTGTGTGTTTGTGTGTGTCTCTGTCTGTGTATGGAGCACTGCTTTTCAGGCTACTCACACTCACTACAATTCAAATGTCCTACTTTGGCAAGGCTGCTGATGTCATTCACTGTAAAATATACCTTTGGGGGAGGAATTCTCAGTAATCTCCATGGCATGTCCTATAACAGCATAATGCTGTAGTGTGATATAGAATTTTGGTAGGGGTTCTATTCCCATAATGGCAAGTGTGTGTGTGTTTCCTTGTCTGTGTACAGGGCAATGCTTTTTAGGCTAGTCACACTCACTACAATTCAAATGCCCTACTTTGGCAAAACTGCTGATGTCATTCACTGTGAAATATACCTTTGGGGAAGGAGTACTCCAGTAATTTCCATGGCACGTCCTATAACTACATAGTGCTGCACTGTAATAAACTAGTTAGGTAGGAGTTCTAATCCCAGACATGGCAGGTGTGTGTGTATCTGTGTTTGCCATTTGTATCAGGGTGGAGGTGGTTGCGGATGTGTAACAACTGTACTCATTGTGGAGTGGGTTTTGCAAATTTCTTATATCGCGGCCCTAGTATATGTCACAATGTCCACCTTACAGTGATAACAGATGTGGAATAGTGGAGAGGATGGAGTGCTAATCCATACCCCTACTTGTGACATCAAGGCCTGGTGAACAAAGTTAGCAATCCTTGTATTTCCCAGAGAACACTCTCAACCCATGTCTCATACACACAAACACTTGCCTAAGCAACAACCGCTATGTAGGTAGTACCCTGCATATTGCCCACTGATAGTAACCATGGTGTGAATGCAGTGGGCTACATAGGGCATGGCAACCTGTCCATCAGTCCAATAGGCACATACATGCAGACAGTGCACCTTCCCTATGTTCCCCACTGGACACCTGCAACACCTGTGGTGCCATCATATGTGACCCACAACAGACATGCCATGCCTTAAACACATGCCCTGTATAGACAGATGCCACTGACACCAGGGAATACCTGTATCAAGCTATCAATTTAGTTGCAGGGTCAACCTGTTGTCCATTACCAGTTCCTGCCACATGAGGCCAGGACTGGCACATCTGATGATAACAATCTGTGTACACAACATGGGCCAGAGACTCCAGGTACATTTACACATGTCATTGTACATGCATGTGGGATGTGTGCACATCCCAGACACTGTCCATGTCATGGACTAAGGAACACATACATGGCACACAATGCGCAGCAATGGCCACACACACTAGTTACCCAGGTGACTGGATGGTGGATACAATACCCACCTGTGTGGGCCAGTCCAGAAACTACACCCCTGAGCCACACTGCAGATCATTGTCATGTGGCCTGATGCCAAGGTATACACATCGCCTAGCCTTGTATAGCCATATGGCACAGTCAACCACTACACACCAGTGAAGTAATGCACCCATGCATGTCAGTACTGGCACCCTGTGTCTGTGTGTGTGGTGTATGATGTCTATGACCACATTCACACACACCACAACCCCACTGGCATACTGAAGCATGCTATCTGATGTCAGACACCACTACATACCCTTTTCCCATATAACCTCCGGATAACCCCTGTGGTGCATGTGATACCTGCACAGTACTGTATTGTGGCAATCTAACTAGTGAAGAGTTGTATTCCTGACCCTGCCAAGTGTGTCAATGTGCGTGGGTCCCTGAGAGAGTGGCTGTGCTGACACTGACACCTGTTCATGCGGAGAGGCACTTGTACTACACCTACTGTATAGCTACCATATCCCTGTTGCAGATGTCACTCACCATCACATATACATTTGCAGGACTCTTCAACATGTAACCTATGTGGTGCATCCAATAACTTCATAGACATGTGATAGCAATGCTTAGTCAGTCAGGGGTTTGATACCCTGTAGTGGTAGGTGTGTGACACAAACATTCTTAAGTTTTACTCTCCCACCCCTCCCTGACCTATCTTTGCCTCTGTCTGCCTCTCTCATTCCATCTCTGGTGGATGTGGAGACTTACACCTGCTTTGCTTATGCAGCAGCATGTGTATTGTAAATGATGTTCATGATCAGCTGATGGCCTCTGCATGAATTGCAGCCCTTCTCTAGCTGATTGCATGTGGAACAACTGTGGTAACATTCTCATAGCCAATTGCATGGAAACACACTCCAATATCTAGGAACATCATGTTGGTGTTGGGCCTTTTCTTTCACTGTGAGCAAGACCTAGATTTGTTGTTTGGCAAACAGCATCACAGATGGATTGGGGATTTACCTCTAACAACATACACTGTGGAAACAGGCCAATATACAGGAGGGGGATGTGCCTGACATGATAACAGAATGTAAGTGCTGCTATACTGCATTTGGAGTAATGTTGGTTTAACAGGGTGTATGTGGATATGGCTGTACTACATGTTTTAATACCTGTCATGTCAGTACTATGTTTATGAGGAAAGCCCCATCTGTAGGATTATCTGCAGACTGGGCAGTGTGTGGTGCCTTTTGTTTCTTGTGTTACCCACAGAGCACATATCTGTGAACTGCAGATGCATAGTGTGAGGATTGCAGTCAGTACATGGTGACAACCATGAGAGTTACTGACTTCATATCCCTCACAGAACATATGTTGCAACAAACCCTGTTACAGCAGTAAATGTATGAGGTTATCACAGCAACATGTCAATATTGGCCCTGTGTTTGTGCCTCCAGCCACAGCTCTGTCAACCTTTGTACATATGTCATGCAGTAAGAAGTGCTTATGTTCTGTACACCATATTTATTGACATCATATCTGATTACAAGCCAGTGAGATATCAGACTGCTACACATGTTATGTATAATAGGGGTTATATTTGAGAACATAGAGTTTAAAATCGATTATTCGAGTACACTAGCCTCGGCTGAGTAACACCAAACACACCCCATGCATCTTTTATAATCCCAACAGTCCATAAAGATGCATGGGGTGTGTTTGGTGTTACTCCTTGAAGGCTTACTGTAGCCGAGGCGCTAGAGTGTATCAAATAAACCTTTGGATTTTACTGTTTTTTGTTGTTTTTTGGTGATATCAGTTCTATTTTGTTGTTTTCTATATTTGAGAACATAACCTGGGCATTCTGTGGTTGTGTGTACAGTATTGAGGTCTGTGTACTTATGGTGATTGTCGACAGTATGTGTATTGTGAATATTTACCTTGGCCTGTGTATAGACAGTCGTAGATGTCATTGTTCTTGGTCCCTTTCTATCTGACATTACATGCTGCTCCACTGTATGTTACCCTATCAGCTTACATGTTTGTAGGGCCAAGCACACACATGTCCCATACCACAGACAGGCATCGGTCCACACTGTGTAATGGCCCAGAATATGTAGGGTTAGTGTGTGAGTGGCACATATGAGGATGGTGTTGATCAGATAGTCCATATATTGTCATATTATGCTAGCATACCATATGTGGCTGTGGCTGTATTCACATTGGTTGTGGTTATGCACTTTCACACAGGTGTCTGTTACTCTGTGCTGTGACATGCATGTAGAGCCTGCAATATATGGAGGTACATGTGTATTCCCCCATAGGAAATATAGGCCAGTGTTGTGGCAGTCTGCCTGTAGCCAGCACAGTGCTTTGTTACATGCTTAGCAACTTAGTGTACTTACCCAGGGAGATGTTATGTGCAGTTACTTGCCAGATGTACTACTACTGGGCCACCATAACAGTCATGTATGTCAGACAAAGCAATGGGATGCTGTAGAGTTGTATGTCACTAACTAGTGGGTAGTATGTGGCCATGGCACCTATGTACCAGTGGTTATTATGTGTCAGAACAGACAGGGGTGTGTGAATGCATAACCTATGGGGGCAAATGTATATCACTATTTACATGATATACCCATCTGCATGGCTGTTAATATCCACATTGTCAGGCTTGGTCCACATGTCTTGCACTAAGGGGTTCAGTGTATACCTCTGGACTGACCAGAGTGTGTCAGACTGTCCACATATATTGGCCATATCTGTGCTGTAGTCCACAGGATCATTACTGTGCTAGCAGTGGTACTGCACTATGATGTGCTTAGGATGTCTGTCAGTAGCCAATGGCGCACATGTTAAAATGAGATCTCATCAGGCCCATAATTGAGTACAATGCCCCTTTTGGGATGTACCTTACCAGACACCTGCAGCAACTGGAAAGACCCCAAAAGTACCTCACCAAGAGGATCAAAGGGCTCAAACAGATGCCATATGCTGCCCAGTTAAAGAAACTCCAGCTCTACTCAGTGGCATACTGCCTGCTCAGAGGTGATCTGTGCCTGACGTATAAAGCCATGTCTAACCCAGAATTAATGGACATGCTGCACCTCAGAAAATCTAAATCCCATCGAGCTACACGCTCGAGAAACTTGAACCTCAGCACTGAAATAAATAGGACATGCTGGAGGGACAGATTCATAACCCAGAGGCTCCCTTCACTCTGGAATGAAATCCCAATCCAGGTTAGGCAGAGTCCCTCATTGACTCTCTTCAAGAGGAATCTTGAGGAGTGGATGGGAGATTGTAGGTTTACCCCAGGTATCACTTCTGTGTCACTGTTATACAGAGGCACAGTATACTAACCTCAAAAAAGGGCATAGTAAAATTAATTTAAAATGGGTGGTGAAAACCAAACACACTCTGGCTAGGCTTTTAAATGCCCTAGGGCAGATACCCTAGTATGAACCTATGAACCTAAGATGTGACCTCCCACACATAACCTGTCTGTGAAGACAATCCCTATTACAGTAGCAATCGTCTACAAATATACCTGCAATACATACCTTTCATCCCCTTGCACTAAGACATTGGGACTGTTGGGGCTGAGGTGGGGCTCCACTCCATGTTCAGTACATATGGTGAACATATATGTATCTATATTTATCCATATATCTATATGAATATCTACATATATATATTAACAGTAATAGGTGTATCAGAAGAGATATTTATGCACATATAGTTATAGATATCTGCATATATATCCACATAAATAGGCATATCTGTACACAAGATGTGTATGTATATATATATATATATATATATATATATATATATATATATATGTGTGTGTGTGTGTGTGTGTGTATACATATGAAGAGATGTACACATGGCCATATATGTTGCACTATACAGATGTGTATATAAACATATGCATGAATATAATGTGTATGTACATGTAGACATATATCGACCTATTATATGTATATATTCATATTCCTGTTATTTGTAAACCTCACGGTTGTGTATACCCTCCCAGATGTATCTCACTGTGTGTAACTGCTATGTGTACATTATGGTAAAACAACATATGTGATGTACAGTCATATTAATAACAAGTACTACACAACTGTAGAATTAAAGGGAATTGTTCAATACTACTCAATATGTGTATTGACAGATATATTGGTAAAACACCAGCTGTCTTCACAGTGGTCATCGCATAGTGGTTAAATGTTGTGACTATAGTGAACAGGGTCCTGGGTTCAAGCCCTGCAAGGGCTGTTCATTTTGTTGCTGGGCAGAACAAGGGCTGTTAGATACAGAGTGGTTAAGGCAGTTTTGAGCAGCTTTAAGCAGGTTTGCTTGAAGCTAAGCGGTGCAAAGCTATGGGTTGATGTATGGGCACTTACACAGTGTAGGCTTTGCTTACCAGTGCGCAAATCAGCTCAGCTGTTATATTGCAGCAATGTTGATAATTGCTAAGTATGGCTTAGCCCTGGTAACCAGTTCACACCACCCAGTCTGATAACATAGCAGGGTAATGACATCTATAATAAGTGTATGTAATGCCATGTACAATACATGTGCCCATGTGCTGTCATTGCAATAGTAAGGGTGTAAGTGTCATGTGTGGGACACCGACATATATGAGGCCTGCACAGCACTGTCATCCATGTGAATGTGTTACATACAGGTGTAGTAGCCCAGGGTACATGCTGTCACACTGGCATGTAGTGTATCATGGCGGTACTACTGTTGACAGTGCTTACCCAGGCAAGAGCAGAGTGCTAAATGTAGTACTGACAACAGGCACACCTGCAGGCATAGCTGGACTCTGAGGCCTCCCTGTTGTATCCCTGGTGTGTGAGCTGTGTCATAGTATATAACCCCTATTCAGTAATGATCTGACATGTGGAATATAACTGTAGACTACCGTCTGTACAGCACATGTTAGAGAGGGCTTCTGACATGTACATATGGCATACATATTGTTGTCAAACATCTATCTATCAACACACTCATCCTACTGCATACCTACTTGCCAAGCTGATGACTGTCAGTCCCTGTACAGATGTGCAGATGGCAAGTATCCAGCTGGGATATGTACAATCAAACTAAGCTTGATTGACACTGATATGTCTGCCCAGCTGTGTAAGAACTGGCACATATAGGAGATGACGCCCTGTATGCACCACATGCCACAGGTACCTCCACTACACTACCACAGTCAACAGAACAGGTTTGGGTACAGGTCTCCATCACAGGCACTAACCATGTGTTGTAATGCATGTTGCATACATGTCAACTTGATCACTTCAGTGGCCATGTGCAGGAGGCACCTGAAGGATTGGCTGATGCATGTCATGCTCACCCTGAGGGCCACCACAGTAGTGTCTGTTGATAGAATGCCTGCTGCCACATGGCAGGTGGCAGGATACCACTGTACACACAATCCCTACACAACCCATCTCTCCTTGGACAATAGCTAGGTACACAGCTATGACCACCTGCAACGATGCACCCCTGTACTGACACATGTATGTGTACATGACTAAGTATAGCAGTGTCTGTGTGTTAGCACACCTGTACTTGGGAATTCCATGAGGGCCTTCACACCCCCCACAACACCCATGGCCATAGTCAGTTGTGGCTGCTGCTATATGGGACATTACATGTACCCTGTTAACCTCCTCTCCATACCGGCTACACGAGCATTGCAGTACCAGCAAAACATTGTTGTAAAAATGAGTTGATAGGCATGGGATTCCCCTTGTTTTCTGGCAAGTGTGTGTATGTGTGCATGTCCATATATATGTAGGGTACAGCATTATGAGGCCACATACTATTATTAAAATACCCATTGCCACACAGTAGTACAGATAGTGTTGTTGCTGCCCATAGGTGAGGCATGACAATGCAACATCCTACTACATGTGTGGCATATGCATTAGATGCATATCCCTGTAGTACCACTGTTGGGGTATACTATGGGTTGTATCGCAGTCATGGCCAATGTGTGATGGTGGGTATGGTGGAGTGTCATCATGGATTTCAGGGAGTACAATATCCACTGGGGGATGTGGTTGCTATGTACACTGTCATTACACCAAGGTACACCCGGTATATGTCCCATGTACCACGTTATGGTTACCACTGTCACCATCAACCATACAGGTAAATGATACCACAATCTAGGCCAGTTATGTATGTGTTGTGCGCAGCCTGCCTGTAACACATTGGACACACAGTCAAGTTAGTTAGCAGTGATAGGCCCTGGTCTCTCGGATATGTGTCTGCCTGTTATGTGTCTGATAATGTGTATATGAAGGTATGCCACACTATGTATTGTCCATATACACCCTTACATACCCCATTAGCATACTGTACATGTCTGGGGATGTTCTGCATGTAACATGTAACCTGGGACACACCTCACCCTAAACACTGTGTGGTGTGTGCAATGTAAGCCACACACTTCAGTATCACTACATACCTAGGTAGTGGTCTAGTCCCAGTGTTGCCAAGTAACAGTGCGCATGTATGTGGATGGGTCTACATCAGGTTGCAGGGTATACATGCCCCAGTGGGTAACCTGTCCATGTGGCACAGGCTATAAATGTTATATTAACCTGTGACATGTGTTCAACTGTACCCCAGATATGTCACAGCCATGGTGTCACCACAGTGCCATACCCCATTGTGGAATATGACTGCAGTCCATCCTCGTGCTGAAAAATGTACACCTACACCACAAATGGATAACATTATAGAGACTGCAATCAACCAGTGTTACTAACAGCTATAATGCATCATTGCTGGATGGCTACAGTACCTGACATATATGCATTACGGGTTCTGGCACCTAGGCAGTGTGACCCCCCCCCTGTGAGACAGCTGGATGTAGACACATGGCAGGTTGGCAGTTTAGCTGCAGTGACAAATTCCTGTGGACAATTCCCTGTGGGAATACAGGAAGCCCCTGCACCCTAACCACAGGTGGCACACAACCCCCCACAGTGATACACTCTGCACCCCCCCTAGAAGCCAGCATGTGCAACTGTCAGTGGAACATGTGGCTGGCATAGGATGCCACGTGGGCATGAAAGTGGTAACGTGAAACCTGTGTGCTGTGGACAAAGCCTTTATTAACACAAAATGTAAAGTGATGTGTTAGTGATTGGTGTGTACTAAACCCAAATATAATCACAACTTGTAGAAATGTGCCACAGCACGGAGGAAATCCTGCACATCACTGTAGTCACACTTATGTTGTAAGATGTGCTTTAGGTGATGCTCCCTTACAACAATAGCCTTCCTACGCAGTGTCACAGGCTTCCCCCTCAAAAGAGACTCCCGTTGGGTATTTGTCAGGTTCTGTTCCTGTTGCAGAACAGACAGAAGGTCAGATAACTGCACAGTAGGGCGTCCCAGTAACACCTTCAGCTGACAATGCCATGCTTCCACCTGGTTATTTGTCCACAGGAAGTCCATGTCAGAGACATCACACACATTCCAAAATCTCAAAGAGTAGGACGATGCCAGTCGTTGCTGTGCTGAGCAGCAGGATGCATACTTGCGTGATCTGCCCCGCACATAATGATGGTCCAGAAATATGCCAATAGGCTGAGCACAGTCTGGTTAAGTAGCCAGAATGTACAGAAATGCAGGGACAACGTCTTCCAGTGGTAGGAATGCCAATGCAATCAGCTTGCGGATGGCAATTGAGAAAGCAGTGTCCGTACCATAGAGGGCTACAAGGTGGTGATGCTGGATCTGGCTCCAAATGATCTGTGCAAAATGGAATAGGCACCCCTTCAGAATATTCTTAGGGAATGCCTTACAGCTGGCACAGATCGCTGCCTTCTCAAAATCAGTCATAATATACTGTGGAGCCAAGGTGCATTCCTGTTCTGCGGCCATACCCTTCAGTATCTCCCACATATTGTTGTATGCAGACTCTGACTTCCATGTCATGGGACAGTACATCAGAGGGACGATACTTGCTGAGGTGGGGGTGCCAATACATCTATGTAATGTATACAGCTGGTGACATATATCAGCCCGTGTGGGGAAGGTGTCATCCCCAGGAATTATGTCAGACCTGCACAGATCAGTCAGATTCTGTGATGTAGTAAGTAGAACCAAGGAATCAGTCCCATCCATATCAGACTTTCTATGGAGGATAAAGCTGCCACTATGGAGTGGATACAGGCTGACATCAATATCCGCAAGTGTTGCTGGTGGTGTGGTCATGGATGCCAGTGCCCTCTGCCATACCCTGGCTGTGTTACAACACAAGGTGGCACGGCAAGGCATCTCTTGTAGTACATTGTCATCCACTGTGCCTAGGACACTCTGCATTACCAGGATTGGCAGGTCATTGCCGGTTACTGCCCTCTGCCACAGTTCTGCGTGCAGTGTAGCCACTTGGGCTGTTGTTGCATCCGGGCCGTGCTGGTGTGGCAGTGATTTCAGCAGTTCTTCCCCCTCATTCTGGTGAACAGTGATGACACGACCTCTGCAGGCCTTTACTCTCTCCTCAATACATGCCCAGTACCATTTAGGTGGTGTTTCATGCTCCAAATGGTAGAGGTATCCCTCTACTACCAGCATTGGTTTGCCCTGTTGGCTGGGCACTGTGCTGTATCTGTTGCCAAGCTGACCGGGGCTATACAGGTACATAGATTCCATCATGGTAACGCCACTTGTTGATGGCCTCTCGGTATCCATCACAGTCAGTGTAGCAGGGAACAGGATGTAGATACAACTCTGATACAGGCCAGTATCACAGTTTGGATATATTGCTGTACACCACCTTGTGTTGTACCCTTCTGAATATGCCCTGTTTGCCACGATGGCCCTTTGTAGCAGTATACACACCACCTTGCTCATACTACCTGTCCAGCTAGGGATTCTCTATGTGCAGTTCACACAACCATGCAATTGGCAAGTGAATGCAGTCCAGCAGGAGTCTCCCAGCTTGCATACACCACTGGTTCTGCATGTACTGCACAAGTCTCCTTTAATACCCAGCTATTGCTGTTGGACAATCAGGGTGTGGGGCCCAGCCTCAGTTTCAACGACAGAGATCACATAGGGATGTCTTCCTGTCTAGCACCTTTTTCTGCCTACATGACCCTGCATATGTGCGTACCCCAGCTGCAACAACCATTGGATGGGTTTGACAACCCCCACATTACGGGCATGCTGCCTTGTTGTGGACTCGGAGGTGAGTTGATACTCTTTTGTGTCCCATTCATACTTTCCCTACCCTTTGTGTCTGTGTTCCCTTCTACTGTGGTTGCTTTTGCAATGTCGGGTAGGTGGTCTGTGATTGCTAGTGTTGACATGTGTCCACCTGCCACTGCCCTATGGTGGCTGTGGAAGGACAGTGCCCTTCTGTTGCAGGCATACCTCTCAGCCCCTTGGAGTAGGTAGTCTGGACAAAGGCATAGCACTAGTGGTACACATAGGGTCACATTCTGCCTTTTGCAAACTTGTACAATGGATAGGATAACAGGTTGTGCATTAGCATGCATATTGTGTAATGTGAAGTCTGAAACTCTAAATGTCTGCAATTACTTTCTAACTCCTGCAGACATTGCTTTGCCACTACTCTGCCAGACAGCCACAATAGTTCTCACTATGGGCCACACATAATCTGCAGTAGTCTGGGTAGTCTGCGGAAACTGTATGGTTGGGGTGTATGGGAAGGGATTCTTGTGCTGTTGTGTCTTGTGTACGGTGCGCATGTACAGGGATTATCATTTGGCTGCATCTTCTTTGGCATTTTCTGTCCGTCAGCTTCCCACAGCAAGATGTACTGTACAGGTTGTGTTTGCGGGTTTGGAATGATTGTGCATGGGCTACAGGTAAGCTGTTTTGTCTTTCTGTGAGTGTTTGGTCCCCCTCCACCACTTGTCTTGCCGATCATTTGTCTAGCGTGGTTGTTTCCACTGTTAGGAAACAGCCTGCTTATTTATGTTAGGGGACATCTCCACTTTTCAAGTTTTCTTACTGTGTGGATTCCCACAGCATATCTATCTTTCGGCAGCACCACTCTATGATCTAGCAGTGCTGTGGCCTTCTGCTTTTGGCATTGTAGCTCGTGGTCATTTGTCTCACGATCTACATGCCGAACCCCATGCATTACACTTCACTCCTTACAACATGTTACACTGCAACACTGTGGTACACTGCAGTACAGTCACCATGTGCATCAGAATCATATTAGCCTGTCCCTGTATTGATGGTATGGATGACAGGGATGTGGCTGAGGTATCATCATATGCACAGGGTGTGTTGTTGCCTTGCCAGAGCCCAAGGGTGGGCCATACATTTGACAACATGTGTGTGGGTGAGGGGTGTATTGAGGTGAGCTTGGTGTGCTGATGTGGTGTATGTAGGTATGGCGTTGCCCTAGGTGTGTCTGTATAGTGTGTGGGTATGTATGGACACAGTTCTGCCATGTGGCTTCCCTACACAGGTGTTTCTGGACAGCTGCAAACCATACTTTGCAGGGTGTGCAGTTCACTGCTTCTGGCCATGGATACGTAGACTGTGCCTGCCAGGGGTTCCATGGGCATGTACAGGCCTCAATGTGCTACTCTCACCTGCCAATGACAAATGTCCGCTGGTACCAGGCCCTCCTGGGACTGGCCAGGACCATGTGCACATGGCCTGCTGTGGTGTGATGTGGACAGCACACCCCCTGCACTGCCAGGGCTGGTATAGCCACTGCAAGAGCCCCTTGGTGTCCTAGCACATCCACACTGACTGCCAGCTATTGATGTTGCTGGCCTACATCCATGTGACAGTCACCACACCCCTACCATGTTCAAGCATGTACATACCATGGGCAATGAAGGCCATCATCTCACCATACCATCTCTCCATGAACTCGTTATAAGAACGAATGGCACCAGACAGTTCACAGATGCTGTCGCTTACAGATGTAAGAGCAGCCCTCTGCAGCCTCAGGCCCTGTCTGGTGTAACGTTCCATACATGCCTGCACTGCCATGACAGCCTGAAACATGCATCTGCTGTTACCAGCTATGTCGCCCCTGCCAGGAGCATGATGTCCAGCAGCCCTACCACAAGCACCCTGGGCCATCTCCCTATGTGGTGCCCTGCCAGACATCTGGCTATGCCTGCTGTAACCAGACACAGTAGGCATGGTTACTACACTTTCCTGTGTACTGCCACCAAATGTCAGTTGCCCCTCCGCTATGGCCACTGGTGATGGGGTATGTATAGGCACTGAAACTGTGTGCGGGGTTGGGGTGGCTAAAAGGGCGATGTCAAATGATAGTATAGTGTCGGCCCCTGACAACCCCACCTGTGTCTCAACAGTACTATTATAATCTCTGGTGTCTGTTTGGACACCAGCATCAGATTGCATGCAAGAGGGACCCTGACCCACTTGCCACCTGTGGGGGAAAACAATAAATGCACTTTAAAACCTGTACAGCTTTGCCTAACAGTACACACACACACACACACACACACACACACACACACACACACACACACACACACACCACCATAATACCTACCTGTCCATGACTTTACAGACAGTCCCACGTATATGTCCACATGTGCCCCATCCTGCATCACACTTAGTAGCATACACACATTGATACCACTCATTAACATATCAGTCCTCTAATGCCTAGACAAGTGATCACAGCACAAGACCTGTTACTACATTACCTGCCTAACCTGTGTGTAGTGGTTTTAGATGGTCTAACTGTTGTCATTCGGTGTTCACCCTGTGTATGTCCGGATATCATGAGCATGGCCCCTATATATGTGGGCTACTATGTTCTATCCATAATATCACACACTGGTGTGTCATGTGTATGTAATGCTCAGTACATGCCAGATATGCTGCTCAATCAGCCTATCATGACAACTGTAATAATTGGATACACTCCCTGGTGTTGACTAGTACTTCCCCAATGCATCTGTAGTGCTGCATATGTGGGTTGTAGGTGACCTCTCTGCTGAATGCAAAATTCCTCCCCACTCAATGCCTGTTCCATGCTACAGACCATATTATACTATCAGCTGTCCTGTGATTACACACATGACAAGTATTCCTGGTGTGTAATGTGGCAGTCCATGTCCATGTACTGCATGATCCCAGAGGGAGGTACTGCTGTATGAACACCCCACAATCACACATGTGCATACATGGCCAGCCACACAAACAAACGCACATGCATCCTACATGCATCAACCTTCCTCCACTTCACCAGAGTGACCCTACAGACAAACTAACTACCCACCAGGATGCACACACACACACACACACACACACACACACACACACACACACACACACACACACACACACACACACACATAGAGGTAAGGTTGCAGAATGATAGTACACACAGTCCTCCTATTACCCCTCTGTCAACATGCATAACATATGGTACCCAACAGCATGCAGTGCAGCTATAGTTAATCCATGCTAGCAACAGTATACATGTGTGTGATGCATGTGCTGTGTCACTAGGTGAAGCTCCTTCCCCTGGATACTACTGCACCCATGTACACAGTATTGCTGTGCACCTGTTCTTCACCCTGACATGTACCGTGCATCACACCTCACAGGTGTACAGCCCATTGCTGAATGTATACTACTGTGTCAGTTATGTCAGCTTTAATGCTCATAGACCCTATTTTTTAAATCAACACATACCTGGGATTATATGTGGACAGATGTTATTTGTGAATGCCTGATTTCTGATTCACAGCTCTCAATATCAGTGGACCATGTATGACCAATCCAATACTCTTACAATGACAGCCATCAGAGCATACCATATGGGGGGTGTACATAGTCTTATTGATGTGATGCACCCATCCTTGATCTGCCATGGGACCACATCACCACATATCTTAACAGTACATGAGACCGATATGTGACATATGTCCTGTACTTTCACATGCAGTGACTACAGAATGTGTTAGGTGTGCAGATGTTGACCACGATGCATACACACTATGTGGCCATATGTGTGCACACCCTTATCATGATGGTTTGTCGTACCTCTTGTTGTGTGTACTACAGCAGTCACTACTCCTTGCACGGGTATACCTGCGTGGGCCATCTGCATTTGCCAGTGTATGTTCAGTTTACCCTACACATCTCCCCCTAATCTGCATGATTGCAAGGTCTACTCATGTGCACATTCCTTGGTGTTCACACACTGCTATCAATATTGCTGTGGGGGTAGGGTTACAACTGCCACAGGTCCTGAACCTGACTATGTACAGATACAGCCATTCTTAGCATCCTTAGGATCCCTTCTGCAGTGCACTGGTGTGTCATGCTGACACACCTCTCCCCTCCTTCAGCTTTTTTTCAGATGCATGACAAGTAAACCCTACACATGTGTGTCACGTTTCAGTGCCTATACACTGAACACCACATGTTACAGCCTAGTCCCAGCTGATAATGTGGGCCACTGTAATGCCTTATGCCATAGTGTATCTCTACAGCAGTTGCCATTGTCCAACAGGTATATACACTGGTGTTGCACTGTATATGGGTGTTGTTCCAAACATGTCCCTACTGTAGGCCATGTCTCCCATCATTATGTTACTCCCTGTGGACACATTCCACAATGACAGGATGTTAGTTATCATGCAGGTGTCTGACATACCCTTCCAATACCCCATCATGGTCACCACTATGATGCCGGGCATTTCAAAGCAACGATACGTGCACATGTACAGCATGCATTTTGGGTAGGTGTGTTAAATGTGTGCATGGAATATACCATCACCATTACATGCCTGGTGTATTGGCAAGCATCTACATAAACCATACTAACCAGCTACAGGCTGCTGCCTTGAGGGTATCCTGGAGGGACCTACATAAGAGGGTGAGAGATGCAAAGTCAGTGGCCACAACTGTGGCATTGCTACAGGGTGGGTGCAGTATTACAATACATCAACAGTACATTTCCACAATACTACCACATATGGACATCTGTTTATCACTACTATGCAGCAACAAAATATATCTATGACATGTCAGATATGCATGATCTACCTGTTCCGATGTGGATGTATATGCAACAGTGGTCTACGGATGTGCCCTGTGGCCTTGCATGCTCCTCGGCTGGTGTGTGGATGGCACCCACCTCCACAAAGGTATCTGGTGGTTGGTGGCTGGCCAGACGGGCAGGTGCCACGAGACTGGCCAGGAGCTCCTCCACATATGTCTGGGGGGATGGATGGCATGGCTCCCCCCTGTGGTGAGGTGATTCCCCCCGGACTGAAGCAGCATGCTGACGGGCATTGCAAAGCAGGTCAGAACAATAATGCCAGACCTGCTCATAACTGCAGTTGTGCAGTCAGACATCATTGACCCTGTGGACTAGGTCATTCCACAGGGCAGTCTGCTCCTGCTGATCATGGGCAGCCTGGCCAAACAAGGTCACATAGTGCTGTATGAGTCCATTCAGCAAGATTTCATTTTCTGCTGCTGTGTAGGCTGGCAGCCTTCAATGAGACATCATGCCTGAAAGACATAAAGATGGATACAGGTGTGAGCAAGTCATGCAGCAAGATTACCACAGTTCTTAATACATATCACTGTCACCCCCCATCATATCAGTGACAACAAATTGTACACACAACTCAATAGGCATGGCTACAGGATACCTACCAGTGGGAAAGATATTGTACTGTACCACGCTTTGTGCAATGTGTTTGTAGCCATGTTTCCTGTGTGGACACTATCATTGCTGGGCTGTTAGAGACTATTCACCTGTATGCCATTGTCTGGGCCACAATGGTTCCATATATGCCTGTGGTATGCTTGCTATGTGTGTGCTGCACACCTGACATACTGTGTTATTACGGTTATCTATGCATGCTGTTGGACATGTTCTGGGATTGTGTAGACTATTACTACCAACATATGTTCTATAACAGTGACACAATAGCATGTATATGTACTATTGGCCAGCAGAACCACCTCTTCAACTCATCTGCCTATGTTACCAGGCCACATCACATGTGTGTCCTACCCTGGGGCCTCCTCATGTACTGGTCTAGCAATACTGTCAGGTGGAACCAACCCAGGGGATGTTGCCCCCCCCCAGGGGCACACACAAACATGTTCCTGTCCCCTGAGGTCAGGTCCAGGGTCTGTTCCATAACAGGCTCCACAGACATGTGGGATGTGCTACATCACCTTGAGGCACCCAGTACACATTCACTGGGCCCACATGATCCTCCTGCTCAGCCTCCAGGCCAGGAACCTTCAGGAAGTGGACTGCTGTTGTGAGTAGCAGTGGGTGGGAGGCTTGTTCCCATTGTGTCCATATTGGGGCCCATGGGGCATCTACATCACAGACCACACACACCATCCAGGGTTTTTACCCACCACATATGTCACATACCACCCCTGCATGCTGTCCTCTATATCTACCAACCCTGACCACCTCCACAACCATACCTGCCATACATCGCCATATTCCCATTCCAAACTTCACAGGCAAGGGCAATGTGGTCCCAACAAGGGGTTCACATGTGACACACCCATCCATGTTGCACACACTGACAACTGTAGATGTCTGTGTGTATTGCTATGTGTGCTTTTTTCTTGCACATAGCATGCAGCATTGTGGTAGTAATACAGGGGACATGTATTTACATACATATATGGTTGTGTGTGTGTTTGTATATATGTAGACATGTGCATATAGGTATATATCTATATATGTGTAGGTATGTGTGATGTATATATGTGCTCATATATATGTCTACACATGGGTATCTGTATATTTGTGGATATACATACATATATATATATATATATATATATATATATATATATATATATATATATATATATATATATATATATATCAGAGGGGTATATGTAGGGCCAGATTGTAGGTAGCCCTATTACACACCTATAGCATTCCTGCATGCTACAATACAGATTAACCTGAGTACCCTGCAAGAGGTGGGCTGCGGAACCCACATGTCCATCATAATGACATTACTTCCACCATCAGCTAATGGCTACATAATATACATACTTCCCATTACACAACACACACTATGATGGCTTACATCTTATCAGTCAGTGCTGCTCTGCATGATTGACGAGTATGGTCCACTACCCACAGGGACAGACTCTATTGTCCTTAGCACTTGTTCAGCTGAACACCATTACAACAACACCTGAAGGCACATGTAAATCATTCCACATAATCTATCCTATTATTATGGACCAAGTACTAAGGTCAGTTACATACATGTATAATTCAC
The DNA here is from genome assembly GCF_019279795.1 of Protopterus annectens. NCBI lineage: Eukaryota > Metazoa > Chordata > Ceratodontiformes > Protopteridae > Protopterus > Protopterus annectens. Next base: position 254,237,811 of record NC_056732.1, read on the forward strand.
ATACCTGTTCTAGGAATGCAGACTCTTCTGGATT